>NW_020950082.1:2743539-2967127 GCF_900497805.2 Vombatus ursinus
CATATGCCACAAAGGTAATTTGCTGGAATAAGTGGTGCTTTCCCATCCACAAAAGCAAGGCCATTTACAATTAACACTACAGAGCTCACAAAAGAGAACATGTGCATTTCAGTTTGACCAGAATTCTGTATGACACATGATGGTTATAATGAGTATTTTTTTCCTCTTAAAAGAAGGGAAATAAAAATATTATAAATCTTTGAAAGCTTTGTACTCCATTACATAATGATACCAGCATCTGTTAATAGAGCAGGCTATTTTTTATCCTTCAACCTGAATTGTTTTATGTAATTACAAGTTTATAAGCTCTTTAGTAAACCAGTGAGAAGGTATCTTTTTAAAGCACTATATAATTTGGGGTACAATAAGGCATTCTCTTGAAAATCTATAATTAGGACAGCATCAACTTAAAGAAAAGTACAGGAAATGTTATAAAATACAATTATGTAAATAGTTACATAGGTAGGAAATGTACTATTTTGCAAGAGCAGCTACCCTTCCTTTTTCCCCCTTTTCTGTTTGGACAGCCATATTGGCTCATTTCACAGTAAAGCACAATAAATATGTTCATGTTTTATATCATGTCTACTTTGTCATAACAAGTATAAAAAGCAATAGTGTTATATGTTATAAATAATCTACTATGATCCCCCAGTATTGGCCTACCAGTTAAGCAAAGCTAGTCAACTCTTAAAACTGAACTATTTTCCTTTTAAATGAACTGCATTGCATTTCTTACCAAATCTCACTTTTATTTTAGTCTACTTCTTCAGTTTCTTTTCTTCTCTAAGAACTTATTCAAAATTGTACAAAACATGATTCTTATTTACATTCCAAATAGCCAAGGAGTGAATAGAGTCTAGCCTTCAAATACCAGAAGTTGAAAGATTGTTTTATGTGTCAAATGCTGATTAGTCGACTTTAATCAGGTCTTACCATACGATAAAGTTCCCTACTTGATCCCATAATGCAATGAAACATTTCAAAATCCTGATAATGAAATATTAACTAATACTGAGTAGAAACTCAAAAATTAATGCAGAGACAAATGATCTTCAACAGCACGAGAGGAAGGTAAGCAAACACCCTTCAATGACACTCTCCTTTCTTTCACAAACAACACTACATTTGTCGAGGTTCCTAGAATTATTCTTCCTGCTAGGCATTTTTGGTCATTTTTGTGTTTTAGAACCCAAACTTGGCTTACCTTAAAAGTTTTATCTGGATTATAATTGTTTTGTAGGGTTCTGAAAGTAACCAGAACCACCTCCTCTATGGGAAAATTGGATTTTCAGTGAGTAGAAAACTAAGAAAACTAATCATTCTACATATCATAGAAAGCTAGAGGTAGAAGGCAGCTCAAATGCTCATCTAATTAGTTCAAGATAATAAAAAGATGTAGTTATCCGCAAATTATTGGCAATCATAATAAGGTTGTGGAAGGATCTCACAATGGAATTACATAACAGAACAGGTCCTGCTAAGCATTCTAGAATTTGGAGATTAGGAGATCATATCTAGCTTTAGCACTGAGAAAGGACATTATTGGTGTGTGGATGGGGTGGGAATAGGGAATACTGCTCCACCCCCTGTATGTGGATGTATCACAGGGCTCTGTCTTGAAACTTCTTTTTTTCTCACTCTGCTCCCACTCTTGAAGTATAAATACCATAAGCTTCCAAAGGTTCAACTATCATCTCTACACTGACAATTCTCAGATTATAAAGAGGCTTAGTTTCTACTAAAATCACTAATTGTCTTTTGGACATCTCCAATTAGATGTCCCAAAGCTTTCTCCAACTCAACATACCCAAAACAGAACTCATCTTTTCTTCCAAACCATTCCTTTTTCCTAACTTCCCTGTCCTCTGTGGAGGGGCAATACCATTCTTCTAGTCACCCAAGTTCACGTGTTTATCTCCTACATTTCCATTTTCCTCACTCCCTTGAATCAAATCATTTTAAAAATCTTGTCAATTCCACCTCTGTACCATTTTTCATCCAATCCTTCCCTCTACTTGCACAGCCACCACTCTGGCTCAGGCCTTCATCACCTCTAGCCTGGCTACTGCAACGGCTTCCTCATGTTTCTCCCCGCAAAGTCTCTCCTCTCCCCTAGCAATACCGATATAGAGCTGGAAAATCTGATATTCCTAAAACACAAGTCTGACCATGTCATCTGCCTACGCAAGAAGTCACAAGTTTTCCTTTTGTTTCTAGGATCAAATATAAATTCCTTTGTCTGACTCTTAAAGCCCTTCACATCCTGGTTCTGGATGACCTTTCTAGATGAATAGCAGAAGACTCTCCATCATGGTCTGGCCTGCTTGATGGTCACCTAACCCAACCTTCCATTTCCTGTGTCTCTGCCTTTGCATAGGCTAACTAGGCACCATACCTGGACTGCACTCTCTCCTTTCTTCCTACCTGGCTTTCTTCAAAGCTCAGCTTAGATGGTACCTCCTATAGGAAGCCTATGTTTATACCAAAAGTTGCTTATACCCTCCTCCCAGAAAATACTTTGTATATTTTTTGTATTTTCACACGCTGTTTCCCCTCAAAAGAAGGAAGCTCCTTTCGGATAGGGGCCTGACATTGGTAGACATTAATAAGTGCTTTTTTTGGATCAAAGAATTGCAGCTCTAGGATCTTCGCGACAGAGTGCTTACTATTTGGAGGCCTTTCTTGTTTTTCTGGTATTCAAGAAGCCTTCTTGGGTACACAGTGACATGGAGACAACATTTATTTAATCAACATTTAATCAGTGTTTCTAGAAACTATTAGGGATAAGAAAAAAAAGTAAAAATCATCTCAAAGATTTGTTAGTCTGGCTCTGTAGAGGAGATTTACATGGATGAAAAAAACTAGGAAACAAAAGTAAGTGTGTGATAAACTATAATCATGAGAACTCTAGAACTTTAGAGTTAGAGAACTTTAGAACTCTAAAGGTGAATAGGATTTGTTTCAGGGTGAGTTTCTTGTCTCTGCCCTAAAAATACAAATATCTCCCAGCTTTTTGGAAAGACTACCATACCTGAAGGAGATTTGTCTATCCTTAAACATTTCCAAAGAAAGAAGATTCTCTGACTTCTCTTGCGAACTTAAACTAGAATCAATTTGCCCTTTAGGCAGGAAACTTCTTAATTTCTAAACAAAATCCTTATGGCTTTTTTAGTCTTTTTTGAAATTCTCCAGTAAAAGAGAATACTTGTTCACCATTACCCACAACAATATCCTCTCTCTCTCCTGTGAATATCTTGCTTTTCTAGCTATATGCCTAGCTGGTACTTGGCACGTAGTAAGCACCTAATGATTTTTCATTTATTCATTCATTTGGAAGACTGATTACATTCTTTATATATGTATTTTTTAAAAAGCAGAAGAAGCAACTATTCTACAATTCCTATGTTTTTCCTTTCACAAAGCATATTTTCTAACTTTATAATTCTAAGCCCTCTGGCCTTCTCTAAAACCTCACAATTTACAATTCTCTGAACATATACTATGCTTGAGCAATCATATCTGACCAATGCTAGGACTAGAGGGATTCTTAAACAGTTCCTCTATGCTATTTAGGTTTATATCCGTACAATGTCTTGTATCTTGTCTATTTTATTATACTGACAATTAAAACTGACAGCATTATATTTGTTTTAATATATATAACCCATTATGATCCCTAAAGATTTTCATGCTAATTAAATAAAACTGGTTCCTTCCTTCTAAAGTTGATAATTTCTTTTTAAAATAAGTTACATTTAATTTATCCCTGTTAAACTTCATCTCTGCTACATCAATCTACATCAATTTAAGTCATCTGGTTCTCTAATCCTCCCCAGGCTAGTTACATATTTAATTGAATGTCATTTTTGTGGGTTCCATATCTGTGATTTAATTGGTGTAACGAATTCCCAGTATGGAAAGTCCTTTCATCAATGTGGATCAGCATCTTGTCTACAATTTAGAGAACTACCTGGGGCACTTAAGAGGCAAAATGATTTCATTATGTTTGGTCATATGTGTCAGAGGCAGGGCTTAAATTCAAGGCTTCCTGATGCCAAGATTAGCCCTTTATACATTATGCCACATTCCCTCATAATAAGCTTTCATTTCATTTAATAAGTATAGCTTCTCTTATTTAATAGATATAGACTTTATTCTACTGTAAAGTCATTAATGAAGAAACCAGTGTCATAGCACTTAAATGGATTTCCTAACCCAGGTACTCTCTCCAATGCTGCAGATGATAATCGATTCACATCTTCTCATTGTGTGTGAATCTTGAACATAGATGTCCTCCTGTAAATCCTCCATGGGGCCACCCAACACAATGGGGGCCTTCCTCTAGATCGCTTGACACTCCATGGATACCAACAGAGTAGAAAGGCTTTTTTTCCACTATTACTTTATGAATAGCTCACCTTTTCCCCCTAGTATTTATATCTTTCTGATATCCTTTATTCTACTTTTCCTGCACAATTTTGCAACAGTAATATGCTGTAGCTTACTCACAGTCACTATGTGACTGCTCATTGCTTTTGAGTGACATACAACTTTATTTCTTCAGATTATTCCACTACTTAACAGCTATATAACATAAACAGAAGAATACTGATGTTTCAAAAAAAAAAAAAAAAGGTGCGTTGACTTCTCGGCAAAATGACTGCCTGAATGGAAGATTACTCTTGCTGCTTCTAATATAAGTAAGCAAACAAGCAGGTTAGGGAGCTGGAGTTAAGAGGAGACTAACTGCAAAGCAAATAGTCACAAGTAAATCAAATTTCCTGATCCTGAAGGAAAGATTGAAAAGGGGGGTGGGGGGAAAGCAAAGAACTAGAATATAAGGCAGTGCCTCAGACTGCCTTTTAGACAAAAAGAGAATGGCTGAGCAAATTGTGGTACATAAGAGAATAATAGTGCCCCATCAAAAAATAAAGATGATTTTAGGAAATTCTGCTTAGTATGAACTAGTGCAGAACGAAGTAAGCAGAACATAAAACTGATTTATACGGGGGGGATGGGTGATACTGTAAATAAAAATAACTTCCAAAGACTTCAGCTCTCTGATCAATGTTTAAGCATATTATACACCTATGCCAGAGATGTGATGGATGCAAGATACAGAAAGAGATATATATTTGGATATGGACACTATGTGGATTCATTTTGCTTGTCTGTGTTTATTTATTACGGTTTTTTTTCTTTCTCTAAATTTTTAAAGGGGAGTAGCAATATTAATGCCAAAATAAGAGAGCCATTGAAACATTTTAAATGTATAGAAGAAATAAAGCAGATAGTTTCAAAGAAACCAGGGAGGACTTAATAATATAAACAATCATAGTAATAATAATAATGATAGCTAGTATTTACAATAGGCACCACCACCACCATCTTGAACATCCATCTTCTTTCAGACCCTGATGGAGACAACCCAGGCCCCAGAACCCAAGAGTCTTAGGAACAGCAATGCTTCCAGCTGAGCACCCTCAGAAAGCAACCCTTGTGAAAATGCTTCTTGGCACCTGCTCATGTAGGTGCTACTGCCACATCTTTTGAAAATCCAGGAAAGAAAGTTCTTGAAACTAAAATTGGCCTTTGTCATCTTCATTCAAATGGATATGATTTAATCAGTAGAAATGACATGAAAGAAGAGGCATGGCCATCTGCTTTGCTGCTGCACCTTAAATACCACGACACTTTTCCATTTGACCTGAAGCTGAAACTTTACATGTCTATATTAAAATGTGAGCTCCTTGAGAGTGGAAACCATCTTACTTTCTTTCTCTTTATATCCCCAGCATTTAGCATAGTGCTTTGCAAATAGTAAATGCTTAATAAATGTGTTATTTATTTATTCATTCATTTATATAGCTTTTAAAAGTTTGCAAAGTACTTTACAAATATTATCTCATTTGATCTTTATTAAACCCTGGGAGGTTGGTGCTATTATATCCCCATTTTACAGATGAGGAAACTGAGGCTCAAAGAGATTAAATGTCTTAACTAGAGTTATGAATAGCTCACCTTTTCCCCCTAGTTTTTATATCTTTCTGATATCCTTTATTCTACTTTTCCTGCACAATTTTGCATCAGTAATATGCTGTCGCTTACTCACAGTCACTATGTGACTGCTCATTGCTTTTGAGTGACATACAACTTTATTTCTTCAGATTATTCCACTACTTACAGCTATATCACATAAACAGAAGAATACTGATGTTTTTTTAAAAAAAAAAAAAAGGTGCATTGACTTATAGGCAAAATGACTGCCTGAATGGAGGATTACTCTTGCTTTGGAAATTATTTTTATTTACAGTTATCACCCCCCCCGTATAAATCATTTTTATGTTCTGCCTACTTCATTCTGCACTAGTTCATACTAAGCAGAATTTCCTAAAATCATCTTTATTTTTTGATGGGGCACTATTATTCTCTTACGTACCACAATTTGCTCAGCCATTCTCTTTTTGTCTAAAGGCAATCTGAGGCACTGCCTTATATTCTAGTTCTTTGCTCCCGCCCTCCCTTTTCACATAGCTTGTGTCTAAAACTTGTATGAAACGATACAGAATGAAACAAGCAAAGGTCAACAGGTAAACAACCATTTATTAAACACTTACCATGACTCAGGCACTGTGCTAAGTACTAGAGATACAAAGAAAGGCAAAAATACTGTTACTGCTTTTAAAGAGTTCGCATTCTAATGACAGAGACAATATACAAACAACTTTGCATATATTAGATATGTACAGTGTAAGAAGGAAGTAATCTTAAAGCGAAGACACTAGCAGTGGGGGCCAGGAGAGGTGGGGAACACCAGGAAAGGCTTCTTGCATAAAGTAAAATATGAATTAAATCTTGAAAACCAGCGAAGCCAAGAAGAAAAGGTGAAGTGAAAAAAAGCATTCCAGGAATGGGGAACAGCTAGTGCAAACACAGAGATTCAGAAGATGGAGTATCATTTCTGAAGAACAGCAAGAGGGCCCATACAGATCAATAAGAAAGTATATGGACGGAAGTCCACCTTAGGGGTTGGAGGCGGAAAAAAGGGAATAGGCATTTATATAGCCTACTATGTATTAAGCCCTATGCTAAGTGCTTTTTACAAATATTATCTCATATGACCCTTACAAAAACCCCATGAGGTAGGTGCTATGATTAAATCCCATTTGATAGTTAAGAAAACTGAGGCAAATAGGGGTCAAGTGGCTTGACTGGGGTTCACATAGCAATTAGGTATCTGAATCTGGATTTGAACTCAGGTCTTCCTGACTCTAGGCCCAGTTGGAGTTGTTCAATGTTTATCCATTGTTCTACCTAACTGCTCCTGCAATAAGAGTGGAAAGGCAGGAAGTGAACCAGGTTGTGAAAGATATTAAAAGCCAAATAGAAAATTTTTTATTTGATCTTGAAGTAAAAAGGAATTGCTGGAGTTTATTGAGTAGGGAAGTGATACGGTCAGAGTTAAGCTTTAGTAAAATCACTGGCAGCTGAGTGGAGGATGGAATGGACCAGGGAGACAGTTGAGAGAGCAATCAGAGGGCTAAATGTGTAGTAGTCCAGGTGTGAGAGAATGAAGGTTTACACCAGGGTGGCACCTGTTTGAATGGAGAGAAGTGGACATACGTGAGATGTGTATATTGAAAGGACAAGCTATGACAACAGACTTGGGGGTGACAATGACCTCAACAATTTGGATTTGAACTCGGGTCTTCCTACCATAGTTATGAAATGGAGATGAATGGTTTTATGTAGAATCCTCCTTTTGTTTTCTTCTATGTGTATGGAAATACTATTTTTGATAGTGTACAAGTTCAGAATAAAATTTTTTTTAAACAAAGGATTTTTGTTTCAGGGAGAAGGTGGGGGTGTCATTAAAAGAATTATGCCATCAACGCAGTCAAGCCTTCTCTCTTCTTCCTATTCAATTCTCAGCTCAATCCATAATGTTCATTTAAGATATATGTACTGCTGGATAGGATGGCTCTATATGTATTGTTCACTTAACTTCATATCACTGTCTAAACTATAGTCATTTTTCATCCATTTGGTTTCTCCTGTCCAGATGATTAAGCCAAACTTTTCTGTGTGTGTTTGTGGACTTTATTTAGGAGATGCTATAATGTCCAAGACTTGATATAATGAGTACAATGCCATCCACAAACAGGATCATCTGAAGAACCCCACCATCTATTTACAATCCATCTTTCATTTGAATTAGGTGCTACATACAAATAACCAGAAAGCAGTTCAACAGTTACTGCTGTTGCTGCATCTTACAAGGCATCCTGTATGATTTTAACATATGTATGGGGGATGCCTTGTTGGAGAAAAGCCTTTAAGACAAAATTTGGCTAGACTGGAGCAAACGCTTTTTTATAGTCAACAATAATTAGCACGATAGCAATCTGTATCCTCTTCAATTTTCATCCAATCATGTGACTGTAGAGTTGTCTGCCAGAGTATCACTGGCAAAATCTTCCCTAGTTACCTTCCCATATTTTCAAGGAAGCTTTTGAAAATGTTTAAATTATTCTTCTGAACGGAAACTTTGTGTTAGGGGCAGCCTCTCTGAACTTCAAGACATTCTTTGGTACTGACCTTTTTTGTAAAAAAAATACATACACACACATATATATATATGTATGTTATTTTTTCTCCCAAATACATGTAAAAATCAATTTCAGCATTTTTTTTTACAATTTTAAGTTTCTCCCTTCCCCCTTCCCTAAGATGGTAAGCAATCCAATACATTTGCAATCATTTTGCAGTCATTTTGTGAAAGAAAATAAAAAAAAAAACAACAAAGTGATAAATAGTATGCTTCAATCTGCATTCTGACTCCATCTGTTCTTTCTCTGGGGGTTGATAGCATTGTTCAACATGAGTCCTTTGTGCTTGTCCTGGATCACTGTAATGTTGAGAACAGCCAAGTGTCATTCACAGTTGTTCATCATACAATATTGTTGTTACTGTGTACAGTATTCTCCTGGTTCTGCTCAATCAGTTCATGCAAATCTCTAGGTTTTTCTAAAGTCATCCTCCCTGTGCTTTCTTATAATGCAACAGTATTCCGTTACAATCATATGCCACAACTTGTTCAGCCATTCCTCAATTGATGGGCATCCCCTCAATTTCCAATTCCTAGCCAACACAAAAAGAGCTGCTATAAATATTTTTGTATAAATAGGTCCTTTGCCCTTTTTTTTTAACCTCTTTGGGATACAGACCTAGTGGTGGTATTGCCAAAACAAAGGGTATGTATAGTTCCAAACTGCTCTCCAGAATGGTTGGATCAGTTCACAATCCTCCAATAGCGCACTAGTGTCCCAATTTTCCCACATCCCCTCCAACATTTATCATTTCCCTTTTCAATCATATTATCCAATCAGGCAAGTGTGAGGTAGTACCTTAGAGATGTTTTAATTTGCATTTCTCTAATTGATAGTGATTTAGAACATTTTTTCCATATATACTATACATATCCATAAATTACCCTGAAGTGCATTAATATCTCAGTATGCTAGGCTTATAAATTAATATTTCCCCACCCTCTTTACAAGAAGAAATGCTATAGGTAGGTAAGAACCAATAAAAAGAAATGTAAAATATATCCACAGCACCAGTAATGTGTATTTTTTAGTCTACTGAAGAGTCTATCAATGGCACTAGTAATTATGACAGGAGTTGCTACATATGCTGACTACAAAACAAATATTTATGAGTAAAGAACTATGTAGGAGGGAAAAAACAGGGAAGTAGAAGTCCCATCCCCAGGCCTCACACAGCTAACAACTGATTTTCTTGGGGGGGCAGAGGGTGGGAGGTGGAGATTAGCAGGGGATATAACATATGTATAAGAAAAGATAACTAATAATAGCTACTCTTTCTGCTCTAGTCTTTCACCTTTCAAATCCATCAAGTACACTACCACCAGATTAATCTTCACACAATTTTGATCAAGTCATCATACAGGGGAATACTTAGCCTGGAAAAAGGACGAATGGGAAAAGGGCATAATAACTATCTCCAAGTACCTTAAGGACTGTCTTGTGGAAGAGGGAAATCAATTCATTCAGCTTTGCCCCAGAGAGCTCAATGAATACTGCTTAGAAGTCAAAGGTAGGGGAGCATTCTGGGAAGATGGTGGAGCAGGTCAGAAATTTCCAGGCTCTCCAAATTTCCTCCATAAACAGACAGAACATCACTACAAAATGAATGCAGGGCAGCAAAAATAAAGGGGTAAATCAGTGTCCTCCTAAGACAATTTACCAAGACAAGGTCAAAATGGATATATGGCCTAGATATTACAAGAAAATTTGAAGAACATAACAATATATTACTTATCAGACTTATGGATATGTGAACAATTTATGAATAAACAAGAGATGGAGAGCAGAGTGAGGTATAAAACGGATAATTTTGATACATTAAAAAGGTTTTGTGCAAATAAAACAAATGTAGCAAAGATCAGAAGGAAAGAAAATTAGACAAAAAATTTAAAGACAGTTTTTCAGATAAAGGTCTCATATCCCAAATGTATAAAGTACTTTGTCAAATCTGTAAGAATACAAGTCATTCCACAACTGATAAATGGTCAAAGGATATGAACTGGCAGTTTTCAGATGAAGAAATCAAAACAATTTACAGTCATACAAAAAAATGCTCTAAATCATAATCTTGAGATATCATTTTACACCTATTCGATTGGCTGAAATGATTGAAGGGGAAAACAACAAATGTTGGAAGGGATGTGGAAAAATTGGGACACTAATTCATTGTTGCTGGAATTGTGAACTGATTCAACCATTCTGGAGATCAATTACGCCCAAAGAGCATACCACTACTAGCTCTATTTCCAAAGATGATTGGTGAAAAAGAGAAAGAACCTATAAGTTCTAAAGCATTTATAGCAGCTTTCTTTGTGGTGGCAAAGAACTGGAAATTGCAGGTATGCTCATCAACTGGGGAATGGCTAAACAAGTTGTGGTATGTGACTGTGATGAAATACTACTGTGCTATAAGAAATGAAGAGCTTAATGAACTTAGAAAAACATGAATAGTCTTGCATGAAATAATGAATAACAAAATGAGCAGAACCAAGAGAACATTATATATAGTAACAGCAATATTGTTTTAAGAACAACTTCCAGTGACTAAGTCATTTTGATTATTATAAACACCCAAATTAATTACAAAGGACATATGAAGGAATACACTCTGTATCCAAAGGAAGAACTGATAAATAAAAGTATTTATAGAATGATTTTACATTTACACTTAGCTCTTCCACATCACAGGGCTCCCAATCTGGAAAATTTGCATAAAAAATTTTGGCCCTCCCTTCATACCAGAGAAGAAGTCTAAATTATTATAGTATTAAAAGATGAACTATGTTGTTATTATACAATACTATACATATATTTTACACATTTCTAAGTTTCTAAACTTTTTTTTTGTGTCATCTGTGGCTTCTGCAAAACTCCCAAAAAATTCCCACTTAATTTCTTACGCTGACCCGTGATATATCTAAACCATGATGGGGAAAGTCGCGACATAGCTGGGATAACTATATATACATATATATGTCTAACGGTAGCCATTTCAAGGGTGGTGGGAAGGGGAGAGAAGAAAAAAAAGGAAAAAGAGACACCTAATGACTTTATTATATATTTAAAAGGAATAGCAAGTTGTACACAATAGATCTGCAGTTTCATGTGCAATCATCTTTTTTTCTACTGTTATGAAAATGCTTGTT
The DNA here is from genome assembly GCF_900497805.2 of Vombatus ursinus. Classification (NCBI taxonomy): domain Eukaryota; kingdom Metazoa; phylum Chordata; class Mammalia; order Diprotodontia; family Vombatidae; genus Vombatus; species Vombatus ursinus. The sequence goes on from NW_020950082.1 coordinate 2,755,298, forward strand.
TTATTTCATAAATTAAAAATGAAATCAAACTAAAAGAAAAAAATTTAAGGCAGACAGATTTTGGCTTATTATAAGAAAGAACATCATAATAAACGGACCTCACCAGTAATGAAATAAGTTTCCTCATTATGTTAGTTCATCATCAATAGAAATTGTTTAGCTGTAGTTAGTTGACCAATCCTTTATTAGGAATGCTGCTGGAGGGATTTCTGCTTTTGGTAGAAGGTTAAACAAGAAGACCTCTCAAGTAGTTTTCAATTCTAAAATTCTGTGACTCAGTGATATGGCACTGGAGTTTAAAGAACAGATAGAATACTTCCAGTTGTCAAGATGGGGTGGTTAGTATTAGGAAGACTTCATACAGGAGATGGAAAGGCATTAATAGCAAGGAGAAGAACATGAATAATAATAACTCACATTTATATAAAATTTCATGGTTTACAAAGGTCTTTTCTCACAACAATACCGTAGAGTAAGTATTGAGAAAGTATTATCACCCTTATGTTTTCAATGTGCAATCAAGCTCTGAGAGGTCAAGTGATTGGTCCAAGATCTTTAGAGGATAGTGAGTTAGTTAGACCTGTTTGGCCTTAGCAGAGGTCGGTAGAACCTAAGCTTCTTTAGAGCAGTTATCATTACATTTATTTTTTAATTCCTAGTACACAGCACAGTGACTGGCACAGGGGTGGAGAACCTGTGGCCTCTAGGCTATCTGTGGCCCTCTAGGTCCTCAAGTGTGGCCCTTCCACTAAATTGAAACTTCACAGAACAAATCCCTTTAATAAAGGATTTGTTCTGTAAAACTTGGACTCAGTCAAAAGGCTGCACCCAAGAACCTAGAAGGCCACATATGGCCTTGAGGCTGCAGGTTCCCCACCCCTGCAAGATAACACAAGTTTGTTGAATTAAATTTAGGCTAGAATAGTAGGTAAACCAGTGAATCAGTAATCATTTAATAAGATTTTACTGTGTCAAACATTGTGCTAAGTACTAGGGAGACCAAAAAAAAAAAAGGCAAAAACATGGTCTGAGAGTTCACATTGAAATGGGGAAGATAACACACAAAAAATTGTATATACAAGACCACTGCAGTATAAACGTGTGATGGCTGAAATATGAAATAACCGAGGAAACAAAAGTTCAACTTTCCAAGCATATTGATTTATTAAGCAATGCATGCCAATTGCATAACAAATCAGGACCAGCCCTCCTTAGCTTGGTACTGGACCCTGAATACAGGGGGAGACAGGTTTTTATGCATTTAAAAGAATTAATAGGATATAAACTAGGATACAGGATTAGGTAATCTGATTTCCAATTGGAGGAAAGATTAGGGACTTTCCAAATTGGAAGGGGGAGAGTAAACAGGTAAATCAGAAAAAGAGGTGTCCCACTCTCCCCCAAGTGTCTGTATTCAATCAAAGTAACAAGGAAACATTAACTGAATGACCAGTATGGAGCCAATTTTCAGATAAGACATTTCTGTTGCTTGAGATGTATAATTGTGAGAAAACTCCTTGCATTAATCTTTAGATCTGACTGAGTTTCTGGTCAGCATAACCTAAGTCCTTGGTTAAGGGTCTCTAAACAATAGGTAGAAGTGGTCTGGCTTCCTAGCCACCCCAGAATATGTTCAAACAATGGAATAAAATTTGTGTTTTTTTTTTCCACAAATCCCATAATTCAATAAAGTTTTCTCACAAGACAGGAAGTGGAATAGATGCATAATTGAACAGAAACGGAACTGAGCTAGGTCCAGAATTGAGTCACAAGATGGAGGCAGTGTGGTTTACTCAATACCCACAATTCCCACAAATGAAAGGTAATTTCAGAAGCACTAGTAGTGGTGTGGGGGGAATGGAGTGGGCAGGTACTAGGAAAGGCTTCATGAAAAAAGTGAGATTTAAATTGTCTTGAATGTTGTTAGGCAAGCGAGAAGGCAGAGGTGAAAAAGGAGAGCATTCCAGGCAAAGGTGATGCAAGTACAAAGGCAAAGAATCTTGAGGCTGAACGTCATTCTAAAGGACACTAAGAAAGCCAGTATAGATGAATCACAGATAATATAGTGAGGAATAAAGTATAAGGAGACAGGAAATATAGGAAGCAGCCAGGTCATAAAGGGCTTAAAATGTTAAACTGGATTTAAGATTTGATACTGGAGGTAATAGGGAGCCATTGGAGTTTACCAAATGGTGGCGGTGACATGATCAGACTTGTGCTTTAGGAAAATTACTGTGGCAGCTGTGTGGAGGATGGATAGAAGTGGAGAGAGACTTGAGGTTAGGAGACCAGTTAGGTTATTATAGTAATTCAGGTGAGAGACCAAGACTAGAAATCATCAGCATGGAGAGGAAAATTGAATCTGTGTGAGCGGATGAAATCATCAAATATTCTACACAGTTAAAATGGATAAGAAGAGGGCCTAGGACAAAGCCTTGAGGGAAAACCATGGTCAATGGAAGTGGACAACTCAGCAAAGAAGACTAAGAAAAATTGGCCAGATAGACAAAAGGATATCCAAGAATAAGCAGTGTCCTGAAAACCTAGAATGGAAGTAACATTCAGGAAAAGAGTGATCGACAATGTCAAAGGTTGCAGAGAGGTCAAGAAGGAAGAAGATTGAGAAACAGTCACTAGGTTTGGTTTGGTAATTAAGAGATCATTAGTAACTCTCAGTTGAAAAATAAGGTCAGAAGCCAAATTTCAGAAGGTAATGCAAAAAAAAATCCTGAATTATGTCAACCAATCTTAGATTGATACATAACCTAATCTTGGGTTATATGTAACCTAAGTCCTTGGTTAAGGGTCTTTAAGCAATAGGCAGAGGTGATCTAGCTTCCTAGCCACCCAAGAACAGGTTCAAATAATGCAATAACGTTTTCTCACAATTCCAATAATTGAATAAAGTTTTCTCAAAGACAGAAATTGGACTAGACGCATAATTGAACAGAAAGGGAGCTGAGCTAGATCCAGAATTGAATCAGAAGATGGAGTCAAAGTGGTTTACATATGCTTACACATACATATATGTAGGCTATATATAACCCAGGTATGTTGGAATCTCTATCTTCTTTGAGCATTTATCTTCTCATCTGTGAAAGAGGTAACAGCATCTCCCCTGACTACACCATGTCAACTTTCATGAACATCAAATGAGAAAATGTAGGTAAAACTGCTTTACAATTTTACAAAATATCATAAAATGCAAAATATTATGGCAAACATAGGGCAAAGAAGGAAATGGGGTGAATAATAAAATAATAGGATACCAGTAAACATCTTGCCTACTAATCCTGGCAAAAACCACTGGCATGAAATCATAAAAGTATATCTATGCTTGCCAGCCTTCATTCCACTATCCTTCAGCTACGAAACTAGCTTCCATTATGAAAAACAAATGGAGAAAGAGAAAAGTAAAACAAATGAAGAGACCTTAACAAAAACTGTTACAATATTTACATAACGTCTGGGCATGCCCAGGAAGAAGGGAAACATAGAAATAGCTTTTGCACACAACACTGATATCTGATTTTTCAATACTATATGACATCCTCAGCTCCACTCTCAAAGCAGCAGTGAGATTTCCCTGAAACTTAAGGAGTTGGAGATTTGGTCTAGGAGTGCTTGTAGGAAAAATAACTTGCCTCTAAAATCTAAACAACCTGTAGTTCAGCTACCAGTGTGTCTATGGGAATGCTCCATGTCTTCTTATGGGTCTCCTTTGAAGTGGAACTAGCTGAACAAGGAGAAGACCTTCTTTATCTCTACATGGGTATTTTGAAGTGTTTATATACTTGGTGTGTCCCTCAGGCTTTAGAAATGCTAGAAGTTCATGGAATATGGATAGGAATTGAGGATAGATTCTAAGCTCCAAGTGGCACATGTATTGGGCTTCCAGGAATAGTTAATATCCCTCTGTTTTTTCTTTTGTCTATCATTTGGGAAAATGGCTATCTACTTAGGCATGCTAAGCAACACTGAACTGTCAATCTTTGTAGAATATAAGAAGAGCCAGTAAGGGCCTTGGAGATCAAGTCAAACTCTTTCATTTTACAGGAGGAAACTGAAGCTCAGAGAGGTTAAATGATTTGCCCAGGGTACCATCATTAGGTGAGCCACCTAATCTCAAAGTAAATGGACCTTTTCCAAATAATTTTTCTTTTGGCATCAGAGAAAACTTCAGAACTTAGACCTCCAATTGACCTATACCCAAACACTGTATGCAATTACTGATTACTATTTTAAGATATCTTATCTTCTCACACTGTTCTAGGTTATCATATCCTGATTTCAGTATGACCCATACTATACTGATATATTCCTTGTTTTTTAAAATCACTTTTTAGGAAGGGAAATAAAGAGAGACCAAATATATTTGCATTTGGAGATGTAACAATAAGAGAGCTACAAATGTAAATGAGTATGTACAAATGGAGAGCTTTCAATCCTGGCCCCCCCTGCTGAGCCAGCGTTAAAATACAGCACCTTCTGTCAAGCATTTCACATTAAATGAAGGAGCTTTCTCGAGGGTTAAAAAAAAAGTTATTAAGAGTGTGAGCTTTGGCCATTATTTCGCAATTGAGTTAACCTCTATCCCAAGGGCAACATTCTGCAGCTGTTTTCAGTGAGTCAGGACTTTTTAAAAAAATTACACTTTTAAGTTTTTTGAGTGTGACTAAAAAGGGGAAGGATATGGTTTTTGTACATCCTATTTGCAGTTGTGAATTGCTGTATGATTTTTTAACGCATAATGGAAATAACAAATCATTACATGATTTTAGTTTATCCAATTATAGATGCAAAACGAATTATTTTCATATATGAAGGAAAAATTCTTATAAGAGCTGTATCATTTGCAATCTCCAAAAGAGCACCTTTCACATAAGCACACATTCTTTTCTCCTATCAACACCATGCATTGTTCCAAAATGTTTGCAAAATGATTTGCACTTAAAGATCTAAGTTCGATTCACAAAGTCAGCATTTTTCACTATTGTTTGATGTGTGTAAGCAATAGCAATAATCTATAAAAATATGCTCAGTGAGTGTGCATGTATACAGAAAATGATACTATACTAAGCTATAACACAGCTTAATAATGATGACTTACACATCTTAAAAGAAGAGAAACACCATAAAGGTACAAAGACCTGCCAAGAAAAGTAGGCAGAAGGTCATCTTTGACTTCTTATTGTTTTTTGTTTTTCTGGTTTTTTTGGGCAATTGGGGTTAAGTGACTTGCCCAGGGTCACACAGCTAGTAAGTGTCAAATGTTTGGTCTGAGGCCACATTTGAACTCAAGTCCTCCTGACTTCCGGGCTGGTGCTCTATCCACTGTGCCACCAAGCTGCCCCTTTGAGTTCTTATCGTTAAGCCATAGTCATGTAATCTTAGAATTGGAGCGGTTCTCAAGGTCAAACCACTTTACCCTAAATATTTTCCTTGATTTCATACCTTATTCTATATCTCGCCTCCCTGGCCCCTCCTCGTATTTTATAAATCTGGTGTTTTCAAAGGCAAAATGAATCATTACAAAAACTCAATTTTCATTTAGTAAGTACTTATTCCTCAATTTCAATGCTTTAGAAATGCCAAACCTGATTTTTCTAATGAAAATGGCTGTGTTAATTCATTACTTGATTGTTCTAAAAGATCAAATTAAATCAATTTATTCTTACTCACTTAAGAACTCACTTAAGAACTATGAAGGTGAGCAGTTCGTTAATTACTGACATTTTATAAAAGGCAAAAAACATGATATATAAACTGAAGTAATATGCCAATTTACCTAAGAATGAGATTCTTGACTACTAGTACCACTTTTAATCCACTGTATAACCCTTTCCTATAAAAAACACTAGCACTACGTTTTTGTATCATCGTCACATTCTTGTCATTATCACCTTTAACAGCCATTATTGTTCAATTACTGGTTACAAATAATGTCAGAAAACTAATTTTCATAAACCCATTTAAAAGTAGAAGCATTGATATACTTGATATACTATGATATCAATATTTTCTCCTTACAATAGGACTGACTATTGCTAAACAATAATCAAAGATTGAACTTGGTTATGGTAATCAAATTCATTCAATACTGAAAGATTCTTCTTTGGTTACCTAGTGAATTAGAAATAAGCAGCAATGAGGAGGGAAGCAAGGATGCTCCCCTCTGCTATTATTTGAAATAGTTCTAGAAATGATAGCCAATAACAGAGAAAGAAATTAGAGGCGCAAAGATAGGCAAAGAGAAGAAAAACCATCTCTATTTGCTGATGACATGATTGTTTATTTAGAAAATCACAGGGAATAAGCAAAGAAACTAAATGGGACTTAAATTAATAGCTTTAATACAATGACAAAATAAATAAGTACAAAATAAAAAAAACAAACTACAAAATAAAATCAATAGCATCTCTGTACAGCGACAACAAAATTCAGGAAATAATTAATAGAAAGGGAAATCCCATTCAAAATGACAATATGCACAAAATAGCTGAGTCAACCTACCAAAGTGCAGTCAATAACTATAAAGATACAATTACAAAATACTCCTTAAAGAAACAACTTAAATAACTGGAGGGATATTCAGGGCGTGGGTTTAGGCCATGCAAATATACACGACAACACTAGTGACACTGGGAAACGTAGTTGAGTAAAAACAAAAAATATTTTTTTAAAATTTCATTTTTTAAAAAGACTCAGATACTATCTCCCCAAAAAGCAAGTCTAGCACGAGGAGGCTTACAGTTTTAAATGTTCATTTTAATTAAGTACAACTAGTTGACTCTAACTAGGTCAGGGGTTCTTAACCTTGTGTCTGTCCGTAGACCTACAAAGGTTCCACGGATTTCAGGGGTCTGTGAACTTTGAAGGGAAAAAATACATCCTTACTTGAACTAACCTCTGTAATTTATATTTAACATTTCTTTCAATGATGATCTGAAACAAACACAAAAAAGTATTCCAAGAAGGTCCACAGGCTTCAATAGACTGTCAAAGGGGTTCACAAAGGTCAAGAAAAAGAAACCCTGAAATAGGTAAATGTCTCTTATTTACATTGATAAATGGTGTTTCTTGGTATTTAAAATAAATTCTATTTACATCACTTGTAACTAATAATGTAATTAATCACAAATACTTAATATAATTAAATTTATATAAAATGAAAATATATAAATAAAATTAATTAAATTTAATGCAATTAATCATGTAATACTTAAAAACATATAATATTTAAAATCATGAAGATTAATTTAGAAATTATATCTAAAATAGGCTCTGGATAAAATGAAAAGTATTCTCCACAAATTATAGAATCAATAATTTCATGTGTTGCATTCGCATATAAATATGAACAAACTCTTATATTTCTTCCAATATTTACTTAACCTGAAGTTCAAGCAAATAAGTTCAATTTTAAAATCTTTTATGTTTTTGAGAATAATAATGCTTGAGATTATGTGTGCATTACTTATAGAAACTTAAGATCTGATAATCATTTGATAAGAACAAACTAAAGTCACAAAAGACAAATCACAAGCCATTAGGTTTATACTTGACAAAATTTCTTTTCTTAGCATCAAATATAACTGTAGTTGAAAGGTTAGCTACTGAAAAACAGGGTGGTGTGATGGAAAAGAACCCACTGTAGTGGGAGCAAGAAGACCAACATTCTGTTTGTTAATGAAGACTGCATACAATTTAGCATTCTTAAAGACCGAGATGTTCCACAGTAATAAGGGTTCACACTCCAGATGGAGCTAGGCCTTTTTGATTTCTAAGGTCCTTTCAACCCTAGGATTCTACCACTCAATATCTACCAATTTTCCAGGAAACAGAAGCTCACACTTTTAATGTAATGCAAACAAGATCTCTAAGGTCCTTCCCAGCTTTGCCTGGTACAAATGCCCTCTTGCTCAACTCTGTTTCAGTGTTTTTAAAGTTGAGGGGGTGAGGGAGAATAGTGACTGGGTAGTGAATGAGTTATAAAAAAAACAAAAACTTAAAAACCTCACATTTGTACCACTTGCCCCTCTCTCCTCCATAAAATAAAACTTATTCCTGATAACACTTCTGTGTTTTGGTAGTTGAGGTTGCTAGAAAAAAGATCTTTGGATAAGTCAGAGAGATGTAGCTATTAAAGAAATGTACTTTCCCTCTCTTTAATTTCCCTGGTAATGACACTGAGAGACTATGACTGTTTTGGTTCCCTTTCCCCTCAGTTTTTCAATGATTGCAGGGGTAGAAATCACTAATTTCCATCAAGTACTAAATAAACACATGTAGATTAATGAATAATTGCCTACATTAGATTACATGTGCCCAACTTAAATTTTTGATAAAGAACCATTGATTTACTATGAATTACTCAAGAACTCTATTATCAGCAACAAAATATATAGCTCCCTATGGCCCTAGACCCCAACAAATAGGAGAGACTGCTATAAACCTTTGCTGCAACTGTACATGAATGGATCTCTTACAGTGACTCATGGATGTATTTGGTTGGGGACAAGTAAGGGGGTGCTAAGTAAGGTGTTAAAATGTAGCCGACACTGATAAGCAATATATAACATCATAAGCAACAGCACTTCCCTTAACTTCTCTACCACATGAGAGATATATTGTTGTTCTCTCCTCTCCTTCCCTCCTTTCCACACATTCCTCAGACTATTGGCTTTTTGGTAATGTTTTCCCCCTTTCAATGCTGTCCTTCATGTTCATTTAAATTGGATTTCACCTGTATAAACATGTGGAACTAGGAAGTGGGAGAAGACGGAATGGGAGAAGATACACATGGCATGATGTTTCCTGAGCCTGCAAACTCCATCCCTTCTTTCCCTCTCCCCACTTTTCTGCGACTGGATTCCAGACACCAGAGATGGCGCTGGCAATATATTAAATAATGAGCCCTAAAAGAAAATCATTCTTAGTATAAGATGTACCACTGAAAAATAATTACCTTTCCATTTCTAAGAGAGCCAGCTATTTCATACCAGCAATATCTCGATGATACTGATGGTGTTTATTCAGATATAAAACTCCCCATATACTAAATATATCTACAGGAAGAAAAAAGAAAAAAATTCAAACATCTCCAATGCTCTCTTTGTAGCCCAAGCCAGGCTTTTATATCAAAAGAACACAGATATTGAACACACTGTTTAGACGTTGGAATGGGAGTACAGAAGTGATCACAACACATCAAAAATATAGGGTGCATTTTTATGGGTTTGTCTATTTCTTCGTAAATTTAGACTTTTCTATTTTTAAATGATATAAGTTGCTTACAGTCTTGGGGCACTTTCCTTTAAAATGAAACAAGATGTCAGGGTTTCACTATAATCTCACTCAGTTACTAAGATACAGAGTGCATTTTCTAATAATTTAAGCTTCAAGTTTAGTTCCATAAACAAAACACGAACCATCTGAGACCACAGAGGACAGGATATGAGCTACTTATAGAGCTCCTGAATCAGTGAACAAGAATAGCAGGAAAGCAGCTTATTTTCTCTCAGTGCAGGCCTTTGAAGCAAACTATTTATTAAACTTTAGAATACAACACTCGAAACAAAAATCTTTGAAGGCAAGTTATCCTATCCTGCACAGCGGCCTGTTGTGAATCAATTGCTTCCTTTTCCTTTTAGGTTATTTTTTTCCCTCATTTGTGAAACTGAAACCCAGATTGCTCTCTTCTAGGAGAAAGGTTGCTATGAACCACTACTACCTTTTGCAACAAACAATCAGTGACTAAAAATACATAGAAATCATGACCACTCCAGCACTATGATAACATGAGCTTTTATTTTATAGCAAAAAAACTTATATGAAGAAAATTAGTCATTCTTATATAGAAAAGTAGCTGTAATAAATAAGGATAAAATAAAACATGAAACTGGCAACAAGTAAAAATTATTAGATTTCATACTTCAATTTTAAATTTAAAAAGTAAACTTTTGCCTACTATTTCCTCTTTAATTTTCTATTGTGAATTAACAGACCTTATTTGGTTGCTCAATATTTCCTATTTCTAGATTATTAGTGTACAAACAGTACAGTGATATCAAATAGAAACATTAATAAAGCGAGTAAAAACGTTCATTCCTTCTAACAAATCATTAAGTTTAAGATAGTCTATTCATTTGCCTGGGATAGGATCACACGAAATGAAATGCCCAATTGGTGAACAAATATGATGACAATATAAAAATGTCACCAGTTGGTTTCTGGCAAGCTCATTAATTCATTTTATTTAGCTTTGTTTTGAGGAAAGAAATACTATGTCAGTGTTGGGGGCATATTACTGCTCTGTGTAGAAGTGATTAGATTCAGTGGAAATCTTTTTTAAAATAGAGAAACATATCAAAGTGATAAGGCAGATTAGTCTTGATGCTTTTCCCTGGAAAGGTTCATTTTTGTTCCTAATAAAAAGACTTAGATGGTATTTCCTTAGGTCAGAAAGCAAGTTATATTTTTAAATAATGTATCAAAAATTATAAAGGTGAAAGACTGTTTTTACTTGTAATTTTTCTTTTCTTTTTTTTTGTTTGTTTTTTTTTGGCAATTAGGGTTAAGTGACTTGCCCAGGGTCACACAGCTAGTAAGTGTCAAGTGTTTGGTCTGAGGCCACATTTGAACTCAGGTCCTCCTGACTTCAGAGCCGGTGCTCCATCTACTGCGCCACCTAGCTGCCCCCGTTTTCTTCTTAAATACTGGAAAAAACCATTATGGGCAAACTTTCTATTCTGTTAAGCTCTAGAAATGTTCAAAATAACATCAAAAAATGGAATTGGCTGCTCCAGACACTTTTTGGTTTATATTACTTAAAACATTTAGAACTATACCATATCTAGAAATAAAATAAGGATATATAAAAGTAAGATACAGGCCTTGCTTTTTTGCTACAGAGAATACACAACATAATTTTCATACCCATAGCTAACCGAGAAATATCCTGACACACGAACATTAGAAAATCTAAATTTACCAACTACTGCTTTTTAATTATAGCTATATCCTCTTGTATCCTATGATATACCTCTCCCCTGTCCCTAATCTTTTTTTTTTTTTTTAATTTGGAAGAAGTAAAAATGTTTTCATAACGCAAGGCTGCTAAACTCTAATAATCTTAATCCTGGGAAACAGATGATGAAACATGTTTCCCTCCTCTCAGGCGAGCCATGGGAGGCTGCAACAGGAATGGAATGCTGCATGTATTAGTCTTGGTCACTTATAGGTCAGGTTTACTAACTGTTTTTCTTTGTTAAAAGGTTAAGTTTTGCAGTGTGCAAGTATATTGGGAAATATCTGTGGTATAAAAAAAATCAATAGTCATCCACAGAGTGTAGTACAGTGGCAAGAAGGCTGAACTTCTGTTATGCTCAGACATGAGGCCTGAATTTAAATCCCAGTTCTGCCACTTAAGACTTGTGTGACCTGAGGCAAATAATTTAGCAAGGTACAGTGCAAAGAGCACTGGATTCAAATCCTGTCTCAAACATAATGTACGTGACCTGAACAAGTTACTCACTGTCCCTGGGCTTGTTGCCAGATCTGGAAACTGAGAATGTTGCATTTCAACAAAAATATGCAGTAGTCATTTTTGTAGTGGCAAAGAATGGGGAACCAAGGGGGTTCCTATCAACTGGGGAATATGAATGTAAACGGAATATTATTGTTACATAAGAAATGACAAATGGCATGGTTCCAGAGAAGCCTGAGGAGACTTGTATGAATGGATGAAGAATGAAGGGAGCAGAATCAAGAAATCAATTTATACCATAATGAGGACATTATAAAATTAAATTGAAAGACTCAAAAACTCTGATCAATGCAAAACCAACCATAATTTCTAAGGGCTAATGATGAAGCATATTCCTTACCTTTTGCCAGAGAGGTGACAGACTTGAAATGCAGACACAGATAATGTGAAAATTTATCTTAATTGAGTGCCTGGCACACAGTAGACACTTAATAAAGTTTACTGATTGATTGGTTGATTATACACAGGTGGTTTCTTTTAAAAAATTTTTTCCAATGGGGGAGAGTAGGAGGAAGAGATGGATTAACATAGGAAAGGAGGGAAGGAAGGAAGGAAGAAGGGCAAAGGAGAAACAAAGAAGGAAAGGAGAGAAAGGGAAGGAATAAACAATAGAAGAAAGAAATACAAAAGAGGAGCAAAGCTTTAAGTTGAGTTTATTATATATTTAAGAAGAAAAGAAAGCTCTATATAACAGGCTCAGTTTTCTGTACAATCTTCTTACGTTCTATAATGTATATGGAAACAGCCATTTTATTTTGTGTTTGTTAAGTTTAGAATCTAAATAAAGAAATTTCTAAAAATCTCACTTTAAACATACCAAATGGGAGGGCCCCTTCCAACTCTGCATATATGATCCTACAATTTTACCTCTCCAGCCCACGTCCTCATCTGTAAAATGAAGTGGTTACTTAAGACCTTTGAGGTCTCTTCCAGCTCCAATTGTATAATCTTACAATGTTGGGCACCTCAAAAAGTTGTCTTCCTTTAAAAGTTGTCTCCAAAAGTTTTGTCACAGCCTGATTTTCTTTGTTCTAGTCTCATATATATCAGATGTTCATTGAGCGGTATACCACCTATGTTAATTTGAAGACTAATATGCAATAATGCATTTAAATTCAATTCAATACAGAGCACCTACTAAAATGCAATGAACTAAAAAGAATAAAAAAATTAGGAATTAGAAAAAAAAGTAAAGTATATGGGAGATAAAAAGCACTATGTGAGTTCATTTGAGATCATTTCTGTATAGGAAGATCAGGGAAACCTATAGAGAGTAGATCACATTTGAGATTGGCTTTGAAGAATGGGAAAGATTTCAACAAGTAGAAACAGAATGAGGGTGGAGAAGGGAAAAGGCATTTCAACCAGTTTGAGCAAAGAAACAGATATGTGATTCTGACACTGAGCAATTTCCATGGGCAGCTTCACTCTGGAACTTGCTTCAGGAGACTCGGGACCTCCTCACCCTGTAACATCACTCTGACATGCTGGCCCCTTTCCCCCTTGGTGATTTCTTCTGGTTCTTCCATTTTGGACAGGGCTCCAGGCTGGCCAACCTTCATGTCCCTCCTAACTGTGCTTTTGACTTTCCAGACTCCAATTTCCATTTCACCCTACCCTACTTTCAGTCCCTGAAACATAGTAGGTCCTTAATAAATGTTTATGGAATTGAACTGAATTGAGAAGTATATAGAGGACTGAAACCACTGGTGATTTAGAAAATAACAGGTTGTCAAGTTTGACTGGAGTATAAGGTATATGAAGCAGTGTAATGGAAGATAAGCTGGGACTATGTCATGTAGAACTTGAATACCAGGTGAAAAAACCTTAACTTTATTAATTATGTAATGGAGTGTCATTAAAGGTTATTGAGCAAAATGGTAATACAGTCAATTGTACTTTAGCACAATTAATCTCCACAGATTTTTTTGTGGGTAGGGCAAATCTAGACAGGATAGATTAGCAAGAAAGCTATTAGTATAGTGAAGGGAAGAGGTAATGAGGAGCTTAACTAAGGTGATGGCAGTGGGAATGTAAAGACGAATACCCATAATATTTTGCTGTTGTTCTCCAGTTGTTTCAGTAGTGTCTGACTGTGACCCCATTTGTGGTTTTCTTGGCAAAGATGCTGGAGTGGTTCGTCATTTCCTTTTCCAGGTCATTTTCCAGGTGGAAAATTGAGGCAAAGAGAGTTAAGTGACTTACCCAGGGTCACACAGCTAGTAAGTGTCTAAGGCCAGACCTGAACTCAGGAAGACAGAGTCTTCCAAGCCTGGCATTCTAGCCTTGTGCTACCTAGCTGCCCCAGAAATTGTTGTTGCTGGGGTCCAGGAGATTTTTAGAAATTTCTTTACTTAGATTCCAAACTTAACAAACACAAAATGATCTGGAGACAAAGATCTGAGATTCATTTTCATCAAGAATGATAGTTGCAGTTAGGGCAATGGATAAATCACCAAGGAAGAAAATGTGAAAAAAAGAAGTGGTCAGAGCTGGAAAATAAGGACTGTGCAATACTGCACAGTCAAGAAAGGATAGAATTTCAAGAATGACACAAATCCCAGGAGGGAGTTGGAAGGGACCTCATAAGTCATCTAGTACAACTTTCCACCCAATATAAAAATCCCTAGTACAGTACCTCTGACGGATGAACCTTAGTGACAAGGAGTTCACTCCTTATTGGAGTAGCTAATTCCTGATATATCAAATATAAAGAGGTTGAGAAATAAATAAAACCTGATAATTACTGTTGAATATGCAAAAGACTTTGAAAAGAAAAAATACAATCAATAGAACAATATTATAAGATTCTAAACTAATGTCAATCAAACACAAAACGGAAGTTCTTTCCACACGTTAGATTTTTTTTTTAAAGGATACAAATTATCATGGAAAAGCCTGTATTAGAAAGTAGAAAAGGAGAAAAAAGAAAAACAAAGGAAAAAACCATTTTACAGAACATTAAGATCTGTATTTTATACTTTCTATAGCAAAGTTAGTTTATATTCCATTAAATAAGTGATACATCTAGCACGTTACAACATTTTGCAGAGAGGATTTATGCTAGCTATTATCCTAAAAGCTGATAAGTGGAATAATATTTTTTTGAAAAAATTCTTGATTTCTCATTCAGCTAGTCAACTTGCTTTTAAATGCCGATATATCAATTGAAGTCAACAAAACATAAAATAACATCAGTGTAATATTAAAAACTCCTACTGTGATAAATAGAAATATGACGGTTCAGCCAGAACCAAATAGATGAGCTCTTACTTGCAATTCATTATAAGCTTTCAACTATGCATGAGATGTTTGATGGGAAAAAAACCCCACAATTGTTTAGCTATTCATTCATGGTGCTTTTCTCAGACTGTTCCTCTCCCTCTCAATAAAAAACTGAATCCAGCAAGGATATTCAGCACGAACTACAATAATCCAATATATGAAGCCGACATCATCTAAGTCCAATTAAATACGGCATGATTTGCAAAAATGGGATTTTTGTTTTTCAATTTTTTCCCCAGAAAAAACACTGTAATAATTGAAATATAATATGGTATAATGGATAGAGCCCTGGGCTTACAGCCTCAGTTCAAAGCTCATATCAGATGCTCCTCCTTTTCTCTCTCTTTCCTTGTGGGGAGTCATACCCTTACACGCGGGTCCTCTGTCCAAAGGAATAGAAATTTTGATCACTTATACTTTGAGAGGTACCTTGGGGCTTGGGAATCAGTTTTTTTTCCTTCTCTATTTATTCATTCTATCTTGTTCGTCTCCCCTCCCCCCCTGCAAAAAAAAAACAAACTGGGACAATAAACTCTTTTGTCTCATGTAGTTTTCATTTATGATTTCTTGAAATATAGCTCTGGAAAACCAGGCTTTGCTAAAGCTCGTTGTGATTCAAATAGAGCTACCTCACTATGCCTTTAAACCCAAATCTCTCTGGCTTTCACTGACTGGCCAAAATAGGTCCCAGTCCAAGCCTTACTTGCTCATTGTTTGGGTTTTGGTGGCTGCGAGTGAATGTAAATAGCACTTGTGTCTGAGGGTCTTCTGCACTCAGAACTGATTCTTTTAAGAAGGCCAACTAGGCCATCTTTTGCCTCAATTCTTACCTAGCCTTTAGTTACTGAATGGGTGTTGTCTCAGACAAACTGAGACCTGGAAAAGGCCTTGGCTTAAAAAGGCCATGGTCCCCTACTGCATCCAGGACCATCTCCAGTTGTCTTGACCTGTATCTTGCCACTGGACTCCAATGACTCTGGAGGAGAAAGCGAGGCTGATGACTTTGCACAGCTCTGCTTCACTTAAATCCAATTCACTTGAAAGTCAAGACATCATCCTCCTGATGTTATTGGTCCTCTTTGAGAACAAAGGACAAACATCTCTGGTGCTGAATAGTTGTACGACCGTAGGCTAGTCACTTAAATTCTCTGGGCCTCAGTTTCCTCATCAATAAAATGTCTATAATAATTCCTCACTTCATAGAGTTGTTATGAGGATGAAATTATATGTTTTATATTTATATATATGAAATATTTTGCAAACCTCAAAGCACTATCTACATGTCAGTTATTGATTCCTGTATGCTTTATTTATTGCATATCTTGTATACTTATTTTCCTGCATACTTTATCCTTTTTTTGGCTTCTGTGATCCTCTCTCTTACTCCTTCTTCTATCTGACCATTCATTCATTATCAGACTTGTTTACTGTATGGATTCTTCTATATTTGGAATGCACTTTACCTCAATTGTGCCTGACAGAATCTTTACTTTTCTTTAAAGCACAGCTCAGGTATCAATCCAAGGCTTCCTTTCTTCCATCCATAACCGATAGAACTCTCTCCTTCAAATTTCTTTTTTATTTACTTCATTGTAAACAGGTTGAATTCCATCTTCTCCCTCTCCCCCAGGAGAATGTAAACTCCTTTAGGACAAGGGTGTGTTAATTTTTAGTCTTCTATTTATCACAGTCCTAGCTCAATGTCTTGGATAAATGTTTAATGTTTGCAGAATTTAATTGAGTTTAGATCTTATTCAGGTAATTAAATTCTAACTCTTTAGTGACTTTACTGATTCTAGTGGACTCTACCCTAAGAGTGTGGTCCAGCTTTGTTGTTGGAGTTACCTTGAGGGCATGTTTGCTGACTAGAACAGGAAACACCTCTAATCTTACTTTAACAATACCCCCTTCAAAAAACCCAAACACCATCTTAAAGAATGTAGAAAAAGTCTATTTTTTAAAAACAGATTCCAATTGTTACAACAATTATATTTACCACTCATAACTGAATCTACTACACATCTAAAAGATAAAAATAGGTACAATATTTTAAAAAGCATTTTCTTGTTTAGTGAAACCTCCAGATTTAGATTTTAAATGATTTAGATTATTATTTAGATCTAATCTAGTTTAAATCCAGTTATTAAGATGTAAACTTAGATTTAAGATCTAAATTAAAATGGGTCTAACCTCATGTTAAGGATAAGTAAAAAGTTGTTAGGAAGGGTTTTCACAATGATGAATAAAACACTCTTCTGAGAGTAAAGTATGTCCATATAAATGAGCTCTCATAGAGATGAACATGATAAATGTAGAGTAATCTTTATAATATCAACATTCCTTGAATGGGTTAGCAAAGCATTTTATTATCGAGAAGGCATTTTATTCTCTGAAAAATTAGTGTAGTGAAATACCCCATGGTATTTTCAGGAGTCATAACTCTTAAGACCACCAGATTCTTCATGAATATCAATAGTACTTGGCTAGACACTGAAATTATTTTCCAAATATATGACAACTGTATCATCTAACTGTCAGGAAGAAAGCTAGCAATTTATCCTTTCTGATAAGCATAAAGCAAGCAGCAGATTTATATTTCTAAATTAATTTATTAAGGTCATCTACTTAGAACATGTAGAATTCCAGAGACAAGTCATACCTTTAAAAGGACAGAACATGAGAAAGGATTGTATGTAGTAATCAAGATCAAGAGGCAACAGTGTGTTGTTGTGGAACAAAGGTGGATTGTGGAGTTAAATAGAGGGATGTGTCTCTGACACATATTTGCTGTGTGACTGTAGATAAGTCATTTAACCTCTCCTTGCTTCAGGAAATTCTCTGGAAACAGTAAATTACTGACAAGTTGTAATCCTCATTTCTGTATCAATGGAGATTCTACACAAGGACTTCACTATACAGATGAAATCACAGATCCAGACAAAATGCAGGGATTAACAAAGAGGAAGAACCGAGGCATTTAAGTTTATAGAAGGAAGCTAGGACTAGGAAATTCTAAAATAGCACCTATTCAAAAGTCTAGATGAAGCACTTAGCCATTAAATACAGAATGGTCTACAGTTTAAGCGTTTTTGCTTTTTCCCCCCAGACTTTTACTAACAATGGAACTCAATTTCGAAAAGTAAGTTTAGTTACCATATAGATTCAGTACAGTTATCATAATAATAACTCATATTTACAGAGTGCTTTAAAGTTAAGAAAGTGTTTTCCTCACAACAACCCTTGTTTAACCCTGTGATTAAATAGTTACCTCCATTTCAGAGGTGAGGAAAACTGAATGCCTTAATCTCTCAGAGGTTAAGTGAATTCGCACATGTCCAGTGTCCGGGACAAGCTTTGAATGCAGTTCCCTTGATTCTAAGCCTAGCGCTCTTTTTACTCTCCCATGCTGTCTCCCAGACCTGAACTGAGTTGACCTCCTTCTCCACACGTGTTAATCTTTTTCTCAAATCTTTATCCACTGGCTACCCTGCTCAGCTCCATACTTTGGGGGGGGGGATACTTTATTATTTATTAATATTATTTGAACCTAGCTTTATGTGTCTAGATATTGTCTAATCCTGAATGTGAAACGTGGGACAGGCTGATCCCAGAGACCCTCTAAGGGAGCTAGAGATTGCCACAAGGAATGTTTAGATTCCCACCCAGGTCTTATTGTGGGTCCACCCAAATAGCTTGTGTTTTTTTTTGGGGGGGGGTGTCTGTCTGCCCAATAGCTTACATTTTGCTTTAATTCAAATTTTATTTAATTTTTTTTTTATCTATTGATATACATCTCCAGCAGCATCTGGAAACTGACCTTTTTGGAAACTTCCTCTATAATGTATAACTTACAGAGACTTGAGAGGGGAGCCCCACCTATTTCTAGCTCTCCCTTTTACTGAACCAACTTAAAATTATTTCTAAAAACCATTTCAAAGTTTCAGTGCTTGTTCTTGGCTAAAAGCAACCACTCCTGGGATTCCCCTATTTTCTGGGTTCTCTACCCAGGTATATCTCCCAGGCACCTAACAATCTTTCTCTCTCTATGAAACATATCTCTCATTTATAACTTTAATTATAAAATTCTCCAAAGATTGCTCCATTTACTGTTATTGTCTTCCTAAGACCAATCTAACTATGAGATACTTTGAACTGACATCCATAAGTATACAGACTATTACTAGCTTTGGTTTCTCTGATGATTACACCAGAAAGACCACCAAAGATTAGTAATTTATGATACAGAGATCTTCTCTGCTTCATAGACTCCTATTCTTCCTTGAAGATGCAGCTCAAGTACACTTTCTATGCCAGAGGTTCTTAACTTTTTTTATGTCATGGACCCTAACATCTTCTGACTCTCTTTGGCAATCTAGTAGAGTCTATGGACCCCTTTTCAAAATAAAATTTTAATGCATAAAATAAAATACATAGGACTACAAAGGAAATGAATTCTATTGAAGTAGTTATCACAATAGTACAAAAAAAGTTCTCAGATCCCAAGAACCCTGCTGTATGTGAAACCTTATACAATTCCTTCAACTTAGTTCCTCCCTTTCCTAACTCATATCTATTTATTTGCATTTAATCTCTTTATATTCATTTTGTAAGTACACTTATATAGCTATTAAAGGTATTAAAACTGCACTAAGACTCAGTATATATATTTTCTTGTTTCCCCTGATAGTATGTAAATTACTTGCAAGTAGGAATTTTGAAGTTTATTGTATTTGAGTTTCCAATACTGTCACAGTGCCTGGAACATACTGGGAATTTAATATAAATGTTTGTTTATGGATTGTCCTATTAAAACTGAACTGCAATCATCTAATTATTTTATATAGGCAGCTAACAGTACTCAGAGGATTTCATTCACAGGATCAGAGGATAATAGGATCATAAGACCATAGATTTAGAGACTGAAGAGACCTTAGAAGCCCTCAAATCCAATCTCTCGTTTTACAGATAAGAAAACTGAGGCACAGAGATGTTAAGTGACTCGCCTAGGCTCATATAACTAGTAAATGTCTAAGACAAGATATAAGCTGAGGATCCTCTGAATCCAAGTCCAGAATTTGCGCCACTCCACCAATGAGCTGCCTACTTGAAAAAAAATGCAAACTATGGCTCAGAGAGGTCAAGATTACACAGGTGGTAAACATCAAGAGGCAGAATTTGAATCCTGTACCTCTGAATCCCAAGCCAGTTCAATTTCTTTTTCTTTTTCTTTTTTTTTTTTTTTTGGTTAGGCAATGGAGTTAAGTGACTTGCCTAGGGTCACACAGCTAGTAAGTGTTATGTGTCTGAGGTCAGATTTGAACTTAGGTCCTCCTGAATCCAGGGCTGTGCTCTATCCACTGTCGTACCTAGCTGCCCCTCCAGTTCAATTTCGAGTGTACCATACTTCCTCCTATCACCAATGTCCTGCCTTCTATTCACTATCCTTTTAACTCTTATTTTAATAAATGACTCTGAAATATATTTGCTTATGTATTTTTTCCTTCATAGTATTTCTGCTAACGTTAGGCATCATATAGCTGAAAGAGACTGTATTTGAAGTCCAAGAAGATGAGTCTGAATCAGGACTCTCTTACGTTAGACACAGCAAGACACAGCACCTCTGGGCCTCAGATTTTCTTCATCTATTAAAATATTGAGGTTGGACTCCCAAGATTCTACCTGCACACCCTAAATAGATGATACTAAGAAATCTAAAGATGGTTATACCTTTTAGAAGTGTGCTGAGGTAGGCATTTTATAGAACAGGTTTGACATCTAGATGTCTCAAAAACCGAAAAGAATCATGAATGGTATGGTGCTTTTGTTGATAGTTTTTAGAACGATACACCTGTTTTCTGTTCCCTTCCCCTAGGTTTTAGTGATTACTCAGATGTCTGAAGTACTTTTGAGGTCAACAATGTAGATGTCACTATGAAGAAAACCAGAAAGATTTCCTCATCAAAATACTAGAATTATGTAGTATTTTAAGAATTGTACTATATTCTGAGTTTAATACCTACTTCACAGTTCTTAAAACTATTACTCAGCCCTTCCTTTCTTCTCTTTCCTTCCTTCTTCCTTATGCTACACTGATTTCTTTTGTCTTTACATTCCAGTTATTTACAGACATACTCATCCTTTCCAAGCCAACGAACTCTCTCTTATAACAAAGAAATGTGGTTAAGCAAAATCAGTGGACAAAGCTATAGTTTTCTGGAAGCGTATGCAACATTCCACACCCACTATTTGTGCTTTCAATGCAAGATTATGTGCATAAGGAATATTGTGGCATCAGGTAACTAGTGTACTCTACATAATGGCTGAGTTCCTTAAAATATGTGTATAAATCAAATTCAATCTTAAATATGCAGAGCTTACTATAATTTTAAGGGACTTCCATTGTGAATTATTTGACAAAGATTTCATTTTATTTTGTAAAAAATTTAACTTATTTCTTGCATAAAATTAAGTTTCTAAACATGGGGTTTGTTTAAAGCAAGGTTATATCTGTAACTTGTCTCCCTAACAGAAAATGGTCATCCTTCTACTTCTGACCTCACCAAGCTGACCTTACTCTTTTCTTCCTCTTCTCAAATATCTATCAGCAGACTCAGAAAAAAAAAAACCAATTGGTTTTAGTTGTGATGCTCAGAATACAATTGACTTCACTAATGTTCCAGCCACAATGGCATCTCTCCAAAGTGAGGCTGGTAGTCACAAGTAGTAGTACACTTCCTAGTAGGATTATTTTGCTCCTTTATTCTTCTGTAGATAAGTACCTTTCATCAGCATAAATTTAAAACAGGTTTTCAAGTGCAAAGAAGGAACTATAATCTGTCTATGTATGCTCTTATTCACATGCTCTTTGGGTGCTTAGTTATTCTTTTAGGAAAAAGAAATTCTTAAGAAACAATGATGTAAAACACACACACATACACACACACATATGTATGCATACATACATAATAAGCACATATATATCACATTTAGCCTTCTATAATACATAGAAATTACTTGACTCTACTAAAAGGATATAAAAATATGCTACATAAGAACTTGGTCTCTCAAATTGACAGTGAAGGCTTTGTCTTCTGAGGCTGCCTGTATATTATGTAGCAAAATGAAGGATGTCAAGATTTCAAATAACAGAGTACCTTTGAATAATAGAGGAAAAAAAGGAAAAATCACATAGGAAACAAAAGGGGACCACATCCAGTGATCTTAAAAATAGGAGACATATCTCCAACAAACATCCTATGCATTCCATGCCATCATTAACTATGATATTTTTAATATTTTGCTATCTCAAAATGTTTAATCACAATATTGGATTTAGGATGTCATAGGTGGGGGTATTCCCTCAAACAGTAGCGATGATAATCCATCTATGTTTTCTTATTCAGTATGACTCTTTTTCATATCTTCCCTTGACACCCTCATGGAGGATTCATGGTATACTGAATATGCTAAGGGTCAACCTTTGATACTGGGTGGCTACCAATGGAATATGCAGGCCTTCCATTATTCATCCCTTAGTTTCATTACATGACGAAATGAAACCCTTATTAAGCACTTACTATGGGCCAAGCACTGTACACCTGTAGGAGCAGGTGCCAAGCTGCATTTCTGCAAGGGCTGCTTCTCAAGATGACAGCTGTAGGAATTGGGCTGAAACCACTGCTATTCCTAAGGCTCTTATACTATATGCCACAAAAAACTCCAAATAGATACATAACTGAAAATTTAAAAGGACATCATAAAAAATTAGAGAATGAAATTTATCTTGTTTATGCCTCTGTGTGTTTGCACTGGCTGTGCCACATGAAATGCTCTCCTCCCTTCCTCACCTCCAACTCTTAAAAGTTCTTAACTTTCTTCAAGGCACAGCTCAGGTATCACTTCTTACACAAGGCCTTTTATGATACCCCCCAATAGTTAGTGTCCTTCCTTCATCCCTTAAAAATTATTTAGTTTTTACTTATCTACATAAAAGGTTGTATTCTCCCAGTAGAGAATACATATCTATATGTATATATATGAATGTTCTTTACACATAACAGGCATTTAATAAATATTTTGTGCTTACTTGTTTTAGAATTTAAATATGAGATCCTTGCCAATGGCTGAGTTGACATAATGAAAAAAAAACAAAACTTCTAACTTTTACATATTTTATTTCTAAATCACCTTCATTTCCCAATACTTCTTCCTTTTTTTGGCCACTCTTCTTATTTTTAAAATTCTGAACTTAATACCAAATAAAATAAGCTTTTCTATGTGCATAGAGTATAAAAAAGAAATAACTGAATAACATCATAAAAAATGAAGCTGGTCACACCTTAACATATAGGAAACAACTGGTGACTGCCAGTCAGACTGCTGCATGACAGTCATTTAAAATAACCACAACCTAACCTACTGAAACAAGTTAAGGACAAAGGGGAAATGAATAAAAGAATAGACAGTAACATAAACTACTCATTACCACTTTGCAACTGCACAATGAGGATTTTAAAATAGTCTAGGAACTACTTTAGCTGGCAAACACTTTGGGAAATGCTTTGCCAAGAAGGGAGATATGACAGCCAAGGGCACTACCAGTTTAGAATGTAAATTCATTTATAAAATCTTACAGAGAATGTGGAAGATTTTGAGCAGTACTGTCTGATACAGAATAAAAAATTACTTAAGGTAAACAAATTTGCAGAAAGTTTGATAAAGGACCTAATTAAGCCAGGTTATCCCATGAATATTTAAAAACGAAACCAGCAGGAGAAAAACAAACATTTAAAAATCGGTAAAGATCTGTCAACATTTCTAGGACAAATCTTTTTCTCCATAAATGATAACAGAATCAGAATACTTAGTTCTTCCTCTACGAGGAAGTAGAAATGAGACTTTAAAATCTGGTCTTCAAGTCTTTCCATGTTCTAATGAATACATTATTGTATTTATCATGTAAATTGTTCTACTGGTTCTTATTTCTCTCTCTGTCAGTGTTGATACATGCCTTTCTAATTTCTTACTCAAGCAAAGTGTCTTTGGGTTTATCAAATCCTAGATTACAGTAGTCAGTGGCTTTTGGGTTATCTTTATCTAATTTGTTGCAATAACCAATTCTTCTATTATTTTAAAAAGCATCGAATAGTTTTGATGATTACTGCTTTCCAACACATAATATAGAATACTAAATTAAGATATAGTAATGCTAGTTTCCCTTCATTACTACTTTTGCATTTCCTTTGAGAGCCTTGATATTTTGTTTCTCTTTGTGAATTTTGTAGTAAATTTGTCTAATTCTATAAAAATGACCCCTTGGTAGTTTGATTGGCATGGCACTAAATTTATTAATTAATTTAGGTAGTACCATTTTTGTTTTCCTCTTAGGAAGACTTTATTGTGATGAAATAAAATGTAGCAATTAAAACACATAAGGCAAATTTGTTTCAGTACAGAATCTTGTATTTAGCATAATAAAAATTTAAACATTAAAGAAGTGGAATTTTAAAAATCCTCACGGTCATTTTAGGTTTAAACCCATTAAGTAGCCCTTTTCTGTAAAATGTAGGCTATACATTTTTATATCATTTCATAAGCATTCTCTTTTCTTTCTTTCTTTTTTTTTTGCAAGACAATTGGGGTTAAGTGACTTGCCCAGGGTCACACAGCTAGTAAGTGTCAAGTATCTGGCCTGAGACCAGATTTGAACTCAGGTCCTCCTGACTTTCAGAGTCAGTGCTCTATCCACTGTGCCACCCAGCTGCCCCGATAACCACTCCTTCTTGAATTATGGGTTCAATAACTGTAATTGGCTAAAATAATATAAAAATAATCTTAAAATAATTTAAAAGAAGAATCATTAAGCTATACTAAAATTGATGTGTTTTCCTTCCAATATGACCAATTCATTATCAGTAGTCAATTATCAATGACAGTACTTGGTGAACGTGAAAAAATACATTTAATACTGAG
Source organism: Vombatus ursinus (assembly GCF_900497805.2). Lineage (NCBI taxonomy): Eukaryota > Metazoa > Chordata > Mammalia > Diprotodontia > Vombatidae > Vombatus > Vombatus ursinus. Next base: position 2,780,103 of record NW_020950082.1, read on the forward strand.
AAATTCCTCTCCTGTGGTCTGTGAATTTAAAACAACTTTAAAAAAAATTTCTGTGCTAGGCCCAGGCATTATTTAAAGAAATAAGGATTGATTCTTACTGAAGATAGGTTAATTTTCCTGGTCAGTATATTTCAGAAGAAAAGGTTATATAAGGGACTGGAAATAAACAAAAATAGAGGAGTAAAGCAAGGGTGCCCCCTTTCCCTGCTGTTATTTGAGATGCTATTAATAGCAATAAGATTTGAGAAAAAAGATAAAGCTAGGCAAAGAGGAAATAAAATTATCCCTATTTGTTGATGACATGATGGTTTACTTGCAAAATTCTAGGAAATCAGCAAAGAAATTAACTGAGACAAAAGCTTCAATAAAATAGTAGGTTATAAAAATAAACCCATAATCAAAAGCATTCCATATAGCAAATAACATCCAAAATGACTTCAAATGCATAAAATATTTGGGGACCAATCTATCAAAGCACAAGATATTCATAAAGATAAAATTATAAAATGTTCCTTAAAGAAATAAAGAACAATTTCTGTAACTAAAGGAATATTCAATGCTTACAGGTAGGCCAAGAAAATATAATAAAAATGATAATACTACTGAAGTTCATTTACAGATTCAGTGTAATACCATTCAAATTGCCAAAAGATATTTAGATAAAATAATAACCAGATTTATTTGGAGGAACAAGAGAGGAAGACTAACACATAATATTAATAAACAATAAAGTATTTTCCACACACACACAATCAGATTGGATGACAAAAAAGGAAAATGACAAATGTGGGAGGGACAGTGGGAACTTTCCACTAAGACACTGTCAGTGAAGTTGTGAACTTGTCCAATCATTCTGGAAAGCAATTTGAAACTGTCCAAAAAGCTATTAAACTGTGCATACCCTTTGACACAGTAATACATACAACCACTAGGTCTGTACCTTAAAGATATTATAAAAGAGGAAAATGACTCATATATACGAAAAATATTTAGAGCAGTTCTTTTTATGGTGGCAAAGAACTGGAAATTAAGGGGACTTCCATCAATAGGGGAGTGGCTGAACAAGTTATGGTATATTAATGTAATGAAATACTATTTTGCTTTAAGAAATTATAAAGGAGATGGTTCAGAAAAGCCTGGGAAGATTTGTATGAATTGATACAAAGTGAAATGAGAACCAGGAGATGATAATCAAATGTGAAAGACTTAATAATAGATCAACACATGATCAACCATAACAACAAAGGATGAAACACGCAATCCACCTCTAGAGAAGAGATTCAAAGTATAAACTGAAGTATATTTTCCTCCTTCCTTCCCTTCTATCTTCCTTTGTTCCTTTCTTCTGACAGATGTAGTGCAGGAAGTTGTTTTGTATGACTGTACATATTTATAATGGGTTTTGTTCTTGCCTGCTCAGTGAGGGGGGTTGGGAGGAAGGGAAAGGAGAGAATTAGGAACTGAAAATAAAAGAAAATTGAAGTGTAAAAACAAAATAAATTTAAAAGCATATGTAAAAATTACCTTCCCTTTTAATTCCACAACAATCAGAGAAGTTCAAAGCATATACTATATCTTGCTTTAAATCCATTATAAAAAGAAATAAGATGAACACAAAGACCTGTAGCTGAAGTTGTGGGAGACTTCTGCCTGTTCCCTATACTTCACATTCCATTTCCTGAAGACATGCCTTTGCACAGGTTGTCCACCATGTCAAGAATGTTCTCCCTCCTTATCTCTGCCTCTTGGAACCCTTAGCTCACTTCAAGGCTAAGTTCAACTGAAACTCTCTTCAAGAGGCCTTTCCTAAATTCCCTAGTAGTTAGTGGCAGACTCCCCATCACCTTGTACTTATTTGGCATAAATTTTATATTTACTCAACTTTGAATATATTGACCCTAATCCCCTACTTCTCCTAGCAGAATATAAAATTCATGAAGGCAAGGACTGTCTCTTTTTTCCTTGTATTCCTATCCCCAGAACAGGGTCTAATATTAAAAGAGCTCTTAATAAAAACTTACTGATTGGCTAATTGGTTAAGAATGAAATTTGTGGTATTTTAGAGATTTGGCTGATGAATGAAAGGCTCAGTTATAAACTTGACAGTAACAAAGGAAAAGATCAATCTCAAAGGGATTAAAGGAAAGATTGTATTTAAAAGGAGAGTTCCCAAGATGGCTCCACTCGGCAGACAAAAGGCCTATGAGATGAATGAAATAAGGGGTCAATATATACAAAGAACATACTGATATGATCAACTGCTAATATGTTCTTAGAACTATTAGGCTGTGCTTTTATAGGAATATGTTTAGTATAGATAGGGGAGAAAGAAGTCTTAGCATTATATTGTATAATGAATGTTCATTCTTATGTTGTATTGAGAGATTAATAGGCAATAGGCAAAATTTGCTACACAATCCTAAACTGTATGAAGCAAAGGATGTTTGTGCTTTTGTTGTGGTTTAGAATTTTAAAAAAAGAATCAAAATCATGCTCAAGACTTACTTCTACTGTACAAGCAAACAAAGGAGTAAGGGACACATTTCTGCCTTGCTGAGAGATAAAACAGGCAAACTACTCACACTACTTGCCTCAGGGCATACCTTTGTAGCACTGAACAGCAGTGGTTACATAGGTGAAGAAATAAGTACTGTTGGGGGTGAACAGAATAGCAGATCTACAACTGGTCTGTTTTGAGTCAGGGATGCCCTGATTTAACCAGGTGAACCGGAATAAATATTCTTGAGGAATTCTTAGATGAGGTAATAAACTGCCAATAGTAATAACAAATAACTCATTATCAGGAATCAAAAGAACCAGTTACGGATGCCACTCCATTAGGCATTACAGAGTACAACCATAAAAATAGTAAACAGTTTGAGAAACGTTTAGGCTAACTCAGAGTCTAATAGAATCAACACATCAACAATCAGGTGAACTGTTGTTGTGTTTGTCCTTCGTTATCCAAGAGAACCATGACATTAGGATGATGATGACATGACCTGCAACTGACTTTGATTTGAGTGAGGGTGGACTGTGCAAGGTCACTAGCCTCACTTTCTCCTCCAGAACCATTTGGGTCTAGTGGCCAGATATTCATCAGGATGACTGGAGATGACCCAAGATGCAATGGGAGACCCTGGTTCTTTTAAGCTAAGGTCTTTTCAGGCTCTCACTTTGAGTGAGGTAATGCCCATTCAGTGAATAGGCCTCTTTAAGAAGTGAGTCAAGGGATAGTCCCTTTAACAACAAAATAATGGATGAAAGATAAGGAGGGACAGCTAAACTCAACAGGTTCTGGCAATGGGCTTCATAACATTCACTTGTACATACAAAGTAAAAGTATCCTAAGCTAATCCCTCTCTAGTCTGTTAGATAAGATATAGCAGCTGGTGGTAGAAACTTTTAAGTTATTCTATTGTTTATGTGCATATTACAGACCTAGTCCTGAGTCACCAAAAGTTAAAAATAACCAAATGAACTGAAAATTAGCACTAATGTATTGATTTAAGTGCCAGGAAGATCAGGAACAAAACTGAAGAAAGTAGACCACCAAAAAAGAAAAAAAAGAGTACTTGATGAACAGCACCTCATTTGGCCACAGGAAAAGTATGAGGTTCTATTGTTGTTGAATCATTTCAGTTATATCTGACTCTTTTGGACCCATTTAGGATTTTATAAGCGAATACACTGGAGCGGTTTGTGGCTTCCTTCTCCAGCTCATTTTATAGATGAGGAAACTGAAGCAAACAGGGTTAAGTGACTTACTAAGTGTCACACAGCTAAGTGTCCAAGGCCAGATTTAAACTCAGGAAGATTAGTCTTCCTGACTCCAGACCAAGCACTCTATCTACTGTGTCACCTAGCTGCTCCCCCCACCCCCACCATGAGGCTCTGTAACCCCCAGCTAATTTCTTTGCCCTTTCTCCCTTTCCAGAGCACCTTCTCAACCTATTTCAGGTACCTATTCATACTTTCCTTAATCCTTTCCTAACAAAACCCTTTAGTGGAAAAGAACTGATATCAGTTATACCTTTGTGTCAACTGAAGTTAATGTGTTTTTTTGCTTATTTTGGGGTATTCACATTTCTAATTGTGAAAGGAGAGGAATTTCAGTTGGAAGAAGAGAGATAAATAAATAGGAATAGCATTTATTAAGCACTTATTATGTACCAGGCATTATGCTAAGGCATCCACTTTCCATGGGTGGTCCCTGTTGGGGCTTAACTCTGGTAGGTTTAGGATTAGGAAAACTTGGTTTCATATCTAGTCTCTGAACGTGTAGCTAGGTAAACCTGGGCAAGTCACTTAACGTATATGTGCCTCAGGTGACGAACCAAAACTTTCCCAAGCTATAAATGGTTGAGATCTGTTGAGAAAATATACCAGTGGTTCTCAAAATGTTGTCCAGGAACCCCAGGGGGTTCCTGAGATGCTTCCAGGAGAATTGTGGGGTCAAAATTATTTTCATAATAGTACTAAGACTTTATTTGCCTTTTTCACTCACATTCTCTCAAAAGCATATAGTGGAGTTTTCCAGACTTGTGAACTAAAGATTTAGTGTCAAAAATGAAGACTGAGTTAGTATCTCATCTACAGAATTATACTTTCATCTTATAAATAAATGAATCTACAGAACTGGTTGGACTTTTCATTTGGCCTGTATTTCACTGGTATCAGCACCAATTAATCACTGAGGAAGATCTTTTATGTGAAAATCCTTGGGAATAAACACAAATGGTGCTAAAATATTCAGTTGACTAACTGTTTTGAAACTCCTGGTTTACTCTGAAACAACTGTGCTGATATAAACTATGATACCTAACCCAAATCAAAGCAGGGGCACCAACCTCTACCAGTAGTTACTGTATTCTTCACTGCAATGTACTACAGGTTTAAAAAAAAGTCCAGTTTCATTTAAGAATATCCTTGATGAAGCAATAAAAATTATTAATTTTATGACATCTTGATGCTGGGTGCACATCTTTTCAATATTCTGTGTGAAAAAATAGGAAGTACACATAGAGCACTTTTGTTGCATACTTAAATATGACAGTTGTCTCAAAGAAAGGCACTTGTGTGACTGAGCCGAAAGTGGAACTAACCTTTTTTTTCCCAAGAACATTGTTTTTACTTTAACAATAATAATAACAATAACAATGGCATTTATATAGCACCTACTACATGCCAGGCACTATGCTAAGCGCTTTACAAATATTATATCATTTGATCCTCATTATTCTCATCTCATAATTGAGGAAACTGAGGCAAAGAGAAGTTAAGTAACTTGCCCAGTGTTACACAGCTAGTAAATGTCTGAGGCTGAATCTGAACTCAGGCCTTCCTGACTCCAGGCCTAGCAGAACCATTGTGCCACCCAGCTGCCATTCTTAAAAGAATGACTGACTATGGTTATTCAGATGATTATTTGGCAGACATTTTATAAAAAACAAATGAAGTGAGCTTGTCTTTTGAGGAAAATAACTAATAGTATTTGTTGCCAATGATAAGATTTGAGCTTTCAAGTTTAATTAAAAAAAATTAAAATTTTGGAAAACCTGTATCCATCACTGTGAGCTTGATAGCTTTTCAATCCTTGGAAGACTTTTCTGATAAGACTGGTGGTGATATTAGCAAATGTGGGGGTTTTGATATCAAAATATAAAAATTCATTAATATAATATGATTTTGTAAAATTAAGCGTGTCAATGTTTGGAAGATTTATATATATTCATTTAGTGAACTAACATTTTCCAAATGGTCAATATGTTATGTTTCAAAATCATGCATAGTTAGAAAAGATCCATTCAAAGTATTAGAGAGACCAGCAGATTTTAATGTAACAGAATTTGAAAAGTTTTTTATAAGATACATTGCAACTGACCTTTAAGAAACTGCAATTTGTTGAGTTTTGTTGAAATATCAAAGAAGAATATCCACAATTATCTGAAAAAGCTCTAAAAACACCCTTCCCTTTTCCAACTACATATCTGTGTGAGGCTGTAATTTTCTTCATAGACTTCAACCAAAATAATATCACAAAATATTAAACGTAGAACAGATAGGAGAATACAATTAATTGCCTTCTATTAAGGCTGATATTAATGAGATTTGCAAAAATATATAAAACAATGTTACTCTTCTCACTAACCCTTTTTTGAGGAAAAGTTATTTCTCATTAAAATGTTATTTATGGTAATACATAATATTATTTTTAACATGTATTTCTATTTAAATTAACATTTTGAAAATGTTATCAGTTTACTTGTTCCTAGTAAGTCACATAAGTATTGAAAGATATAATTTATATAAAGTTATATTTCTGAGGTTCTCTAGGGGGTCTTCAATAATTTTTAAGAGCGTAAAGGGATCCTGAGACCACAATGTTCAAGAACTATTCTCTAGTAATAAAATCACAAATCACTGATTATTCACATATTTCAGTATACTTTGTATATTTTAGAAAGATTTTCAACAAGAAGGCTTAAAACAAAATGAGATTATGATACTAATTGGAGTTTTACTAAATTTTAATGCTTTGTCATAAATTCTACTTGTACTCTTGTAGTTCAGAATTCTTAGGTTATAGCTCTCTAAGTCAAATGCAAAGATATGAATTAAGGGAATTAAAGTATGTGAAGAACCTATCTAAATTAAAAACGACAAATGCTTGTCTAAAATGATTAGGGAATACGGTGTTCCAGTTAATTTAATAATTCTTCTTAAGTGAGGTTTATAATGATATCATTGTAGCATAATGAAAAGAACACAGGACTAAAGAGAGAACTAAAATGAATTTTAGTTCCAGTTCTCTCAATTATGAGCTGTAGAATCTTGGGAAGATCACTTCTCTTAGCCTCAATTAGCCCATCTGTAAAATGAGGATAATACCCACCCTACCTACAGAGTAGGGTGCAAAAATGTATGTACAAATTCTTTTTAAATGTACAAAGTACTGTACAAAATATAAGATACACAGGAATCATATCATATTTAGTGCCTAAAATTAGTGTATATGAAGAAAATCCCATTGAGTCAAACTACCTTCTCTCTGAGTCAGGTCTCAAAGAAGAGTAACTTCCAGCAAATTAGAACAATGTAGATAAGGGAAATCAAGTAGTGTGATCAGTAACTTCAAGATAAGGATGGACTCTAAAGGGCTGGGTTGGTCAATTTCATGAAGCAAAAACATATAGCTGAATACCAATGAAGTTAAATGCAAAGATGATACTACTCTACTAATACAAATATTGATCAATTTTCAAACTAGGCCCAATAAAATATACAACACTAAAACTGTACTAAACTCAATTCAATACTTCCTTAATGATTGAGAAAGGATATTGGTATCTTATGGTTATTTCTAGGTAATGTGAACAATAAGATGGAAAACTAGAGATTGTCTCTGATTCTCATAATCTTACAAACCAACACAAAATAAGAATTATATGCAACCTGTAAAACAATTGCAGATATCTCCACAGTCTAAGATAACAAAAATTCTAATGAGGTAACAACAAATTGATAAACTATCAGCAAAGAAGGATAATCTCTAAACTTACCTGGCACCCTTCTCCCCACAAACCCCTAACTTCTGGCATGGCTACACAATCAGATCCAAAGCCTGTGCCCTGGGATTCACTCAGCTATCACCTTGCAGCAGCAAGTCAACTAAAACTCCTCTGATTTCATGCTACCATTCTGCGGCAAGAAGCAACAGAACTCAGCTCTGACTATTGCCCACCTCTACCCATCTATATGGCAGAGGTGGAGGTATACTAATAAGGTAATTTGCTATGCATGGCAGAGCAGTTATTGTGGCAGCCTGCTGTGCTATAGCAATATTCAGTCAAAGAGCTACAGAAGAGAGGGAACTGAGGTAGTGTGCCAGCGTGTATGTGTGGGTGGGTGCGCGTGTGTACGAGTGTGAGTGTGTGTATGTGTGTGTGTTTAGGGGCTACATAGGCCTGAAGGAAAGGGACTGAGGTAAGTTCTTCTCCCCCTAAAGTCACTTAGAATAGAAACTGAGGCTAGTGAAAACTGAATTCTACAGCATGGAGTAGGCTGAGACAAGCTTTGAGATCTAGCTCCTGGGGGAATCACCATGAAAGAGGAAAGAGTTAGAAAGTGAACAATAAAGGAACACAGGGAAAAAAGACTTAAATTACCAAAGAGCTCTGAAGGGAGAAAATCAGTTAAAAACTTGAGCATGACCAGATAACCCAGTAGTGAAGATATTCATAGCAAAAGGGAGTATCATGGGTAGCTAGGTGGCACAGTGGATAGAGCACTGGCCCTGGAGTCAAGAGGACTTGAGTTCAAATCCGGCCTCAGACACTTGATACTTACTAGCTGTGTGACTCTGGGAAAGTCACTTAACCCCATTGCCTTGTGCCCGCCCCCCCAAAAAGAATAAAAAATGGAATATCATTTCCTGATAATCTAAATGTCTAGTCAAGTAATTCTGAATAAATAATGCAAGACAAAGAAAAATGAATCAAAACTTGATGAGGCAGAGGACCCTGTGGACTCCTAAGAGAATTAGGAAGAATGAAAGGTTATGTAGGCATGGTTCAAGAGAGGAAAAAGAATTGTGAAAGCAAAATTTACAGCCTGAACGGCAAAAATAATTGGCAGAAAAGAAAAATTTGGTTGGCCTGGTTCTCAGCCTAGAACCTTGTAACAGAATTCAAACCTCAATTTGTGCTGGAATTGGGGCCTTAAAGAAAGAATTGGGGATAACAAGACCTCAAATGAGAGTAGTACATTCAGCAAGGAGAGGTATTTAAGGTACAGCCAAAGGAAAGGGATCACCACTCAGGTTCTCCTGTGAAGTCCTTACAATATCTAAGATGCTGATGCTCCCTCCAAAGAGAATGGAAAGAGGAAAGAGCAGAACAAGTTTTAATAACCAGCCAAATGAAAAGAAAGATGGAAGTCAAAGTGGGTGGAAAGAGTAGTCAAGGAAGTTGGGTTCCCTGTAGCAGCAATGCTAAAGAAGGATAGAAAAGGGAAGAAGGTCCAAAAGAAACTCTCATAGGGCAGTAAGAGGAGAGGTATAAAAGGGAAAGATAGGGGGATTACTGAAACAATGGTAGCAGGTGGTAAGTAAATAAAATTAAGTATGTGATAGGTAGAAAACATTATAATGAATACATACTTACCTCATGACATAATTTTAGTAGTTGCTTTTTTTGAGAGAAATCCCTTATATCTTACTATTTGGCATCTGTTCCTCCCTTATAAAAAATAAGAATGAAAAAATCTAAAAACAAATTTCACAAGTTGTATCTGTCCCACCTGACCTTTTTAATCTGACCTTTCTAATGGTTTATGTTCCATATTTCACTTTATTACAATGCAATGTACCATAGGATCTTTCAGAAAAATATATAATTATATAATCATACTTATATAAGTATGAATGTAAATTCTGGTAGCAGACTGTGATATCAGATGACAAGATGTAGCACAAGCTTCATCTCTTGCTAATTAAACGAATCAATTAAGAGACTATTGTTGCAACTGTGTAACTGCTGTTCTATAGTGGCAATAACAATCCCATGGGGAGGTCTTTTACTACATTAAAATGCTATCCTCCACAACTCCATCTGATATTATTAGAAACAGTTATTTGCGTCTTGCTGTCATATTAGTAGCAAAGGCAAATTATGGAAATATGCAGACCAGAATGGTCCCAGTATGAGATCAGTTTTGGTTTCCAGCCTCCAAGGGAACAATTGCTGAAATTCCAAAGTTCCCTAAAGTTCTTTAATGGAACTGATAAATCTATCAGCACAGCATCCATTTAGAAGCTAGGTAAGGGTCACATATTTACATACTTTCCTGCTAAGCTGATACAATTCAACTAGATAAATTATCATATTAAGTTTACCCTCCTGAGTTAAACTGATGGAGTTCAAAATTGTTTTCGATGGTTGTCATTAATCGCTGTTACATCTTAAATGCTTGCTTTGAAATCTAATTGTCTTAGTGTATCAAGGGTCATATTAATAGCATTCTTAATGGTAAATCTTTGTAAAACATGTTTATTCTGCTGATGATATTGCTCAAGCTTTCAAAGCTAATAAGTAAAGCATATTATCAATAAAAACTTAATTTAAAATGTACATTTTGTGATTAAAATTAGCTTTATAAACTTCAGTGTGATTTGGTTTCATTAAGACCCCTGGTTAAGCTTCAAAGTAACACAAATTAATTCTTTCTAAATAGTATTTGGGTAAATGCCAAACATATAGTCATCAGAAAACTGTTTAAAAGCACTTTCTTTTGGAGTGACATGTATTGTCCCAAAGAAAACAGTTACTCTAAAGTCAGAAAAGGTTTTTCCTAAGTCAGAAGACATACTATGATTTTTAAATTATATCTAAACATTTATTTTTGTATGATTATTAAAATACAATATTAACCTTTGTAATCTAAAAGCATTAATAATTTACTAGTTCCCATTGTGAGATGTAATAGGCCAAGTAACTGTCTAAAAGCCTTTAATTTCTCTATAGGAGATTATGATACAATTAACCATGACTCTATAAAAAGAAAAGATCAGCAACTTAAAAGTTATAGGATAGATATTTTGGAAGACTACTAGAAAACTGGTTCACAGTCAAAAGTACTCAGACCCCCCAAAATTTTTTTGTGCTTTCTTACATAACTGGGAAGTAAAGTAGTATCTCATCAGCTCCCACAAATTTAATTACCATTTCAATCAATTAATCAATAAACATTTATTAAGCATCTATTAAGTACCAGGCACTGTTCTATTACATCTATGCTGATGATTCTCAGATCTACCTATCCTGACCTAAACTCTCTGCTGACCTCCAATCGCCTTTCAAATATTTCAAACTGAATGTCCAGTAGACATCTTAAACTTAATGTATCCAAAACAGAACTCATTAGCTTTCCCCCTAAGTGCTACTCTTCCCCCACACATCTTCCCTACTACTGTATTTGGGTAGAGGACTCCAGGCCTATTGCTCAATCTACTGTACCTCATAGCTAAACAAGGGCTATTTCCCCCCCTTTCTTTGTATCACCAACATTCAGCACAACACCTGACACACGAAAGATGTTTAATAAATGCTTGCTGATTGAGCCTAATTCTACGAGCTTCTCCATTAACCAACTGCTTCTTTAGTACTCTGCTTCCACTACCTCTAACAGCTCCTTCTCAATGATACGTAAACTTCCTATAGTCCAGAGGCATCACCCTAAAAATGAGCCTCATCCTCTCTACATGTCAGCTCTAACTTTTCATACCTATCCACTTCTCCCAAGTCTGCTCCTATCCTCTCCTATCTACTTCTTTTACTATGTCCTGTAGAATTAACAAACTTCTTTCATCATATCCCTTCACCTGGCACTCTTTCCATTTCCTTATATTAACTGAAACCAGGCTTTCTAATAACATTTTCTTAATTCCCTAATGCTGAACATTTTTTCCTCCCTACCATCCTATGGTACTGGCATACTCCTTAGTCTCCTCTGCCACAAGCACACCTTTGCTCTTTCACCACCACTTGACAACCTTTTGCCTTATGAAAACAAACTTTTTACTTAATAATTTTTTGCACCTTTATTTTTAATTTATGGAATAAAACAAGCATTTCCATAACATAGTACAATAAAAAAAATGAATACACATGAAACTGAAACTATGTTATGTACAATTTGTTATTCCTTTTAAAATATATAATAAAGTTATATAAATTTATTTTTTTTCTTTTTTCTTCTTTCTCTCCTCCCACCTCCTGCCCTAGAGATGGCAAACCATTAGATACAAGTAGGCATACATATATATATGTAAAATTATTCTATTCATACTTCTATTTATCAGTTCTTTCTTTGGGTACAGATAGTGTCTTTCTTCATATGTCCTTTATTGTTATTCTGAATATTTATAATAGCCAAAATGACTTATTCACTCAAAGTCATCTTTAAAACAATATTGCTGTTACTGTATATAATGTTCTCTTGTTTCTGCTAATTTCACTCTTTATTATTTCATGCAAGTCTTTCCATGTTTCTCTAAGATCACTGAGCTCATCATGTCTTACAGCACAACAGTATCCTGTCACAATCATATACCGCAACTTGTTCAGCCATTCCCCAATTAATGGACATCCCTGCAATTTCCAGTCCTTTGCCACCACAAAGAGAGCTGCTCTAAACATTTTAGAACATAATAGGTTTTTTTCTTTTTTCCCTAATTATCTTTGGATATAGACCTAGTAATCTTTGTCACTGTCATCTACTGATTTCCAGGACACTCCTTCACACGCCCTTTTAATGTGATATATAGTCTTCCCCCTCACCTCTCCCCGGACATCATCATTGTAGACTTTTCCATCCATATTGATAATCCTTCCACCATCCTTTCCTCACAGTTCCTTAAACTATTCAGCTCCTATGATCTACATCTCCACTGTTTCAGCTATTTACAATAAAAGGAGCCAATATTTTAAACTTCAACATCACTTGAAGTTGCTCTACCTTCAAGATCTTGGAATTCTGAAATTCTCTCCTCTAATCATCATTTCCTTCTTCAATTTCTCCCACTATTTTGTTTCTGCCATATTTATTCTTTCTTTTTAGATTTTCCCCTTTTCTCAGTCTGCCAGTTTTGTTCTCATCTCACTTCTCTTCTCATTCATTCTTGATCCTTCAGTCACTAACATAAGACCCTAAGCTCCCTTTCCCCCTGTTCTCAAATTCTTTGATCTCCTACCACTGCTAATCTCCAATCTGAGTTCTTAGCATTTCATTCCTCCAGTCCTATTGCCAAATTGTCCGACTCTGCTAAGGAAAACAGCAAAATTTGCTGAGTGGATACACTAAAATTTATGCTATCTAAAAAGTCATCCAACCATTCAAATACTTTGACCCAGCAATCTCAATATTTGGTTTATTCTCAAGGAAATGAATGATCACAAGAAAATACATATAAGTAAAAAAATATTTATAATTGCATTATGTTCTTAACAACTGGGAAATGTCTGAATGTGGTATATGGAATTACTGTAATTGAAGATTTAAAAAATGAAGAGCTCAGAAAAACAGCAGAAGACTTTCACATTAGTCATAAAAAGTGCAAAGAAGCAAGCCAAAAGAACATAAACACAATGACTACAATGACAAAAATTCAGACTACAATAAAGGGTAACAAAACTCATGTCAACTACAATACACAGTGTTGGTACAAGACTATTTACAATTAAAGTACCCATCATTCCTTTGTGTTAACAAAAAGCAAACCACAAAAGAAAAAGAATAAAGAAGTGGCATGTAATATTAGTTTGAATCAGAGGTAGATACAGCAGGAGTTAGAGTTGCTTTGTGTCAGGCACCCATCTCCACAACATGCTTTCTACTGCTCCCAGATTCTGTGATCCTCCCACTTCTTCCTCCCAGGTTGTCTCTGGTTTGGGAAGGACTTTGCCCTGAAGTATGTACTTTGGGGGACACTCAAGGACTGCGCTAGCTCAGCTGTTCTGGTCACTTTGTGCTGTGGCTGCCCCACCCACTGAACCCCTCAGATTAAATTCTTAGTGGTCAGAGACATTTTTTACACTTTTCTCTGATTTCCCAAACATTGAACACTGAGCCTTGTATTGTTTACTTAAGTGACAAATGTTTGTTGATGATGATAACAAGGGGTATGTTTCCTATCAAGTAAATAATTCTCCCCTCCCCATTCAAAAATTCCTCTCTCCTCCTATCTCTCATCCACCCAGGCAGCTCAGCCTTCATCCTTCCCAAACCTTATTCTCCACTGTCTTCCATTTCCCTATGTCCTCTACTGCTAATGAACTCTCCTTCATCCTAGAATTGAGACTCTTACTTATCTTCCATCTTCTGAAGCTCACTGAAACCTTGAAGGACATCACATCTCTGGGAGTACTCTCCTTCTTTTACAACATTCACAAATGAAAAAATGCTTTATTACTGGTAATATTAGACTCAACAGAAAAAAAAAGTTGAAGGATAAGTTGGGAACAGCTCTAACCTTGACCTCAATGCAGACAGATGTATGCTATAAATTGTCATGAGTTATTTAAAATGATAATTTCCTTTTTAAAATGTCCTTTCCATTGTTTTCTCCCTTCAGTTCCTTATGATGACTATAGCATCTTATTCACAAAGAAATTCAAAATAAGGGAACACCCCCATCCCATGGAGCTTAAGAAGCCATTTTTTTCTACTATGTAGCATGACATGACCTTAATGTTATTCTAAAAAGACAATGGAACTACCTAAGGAAGAAGATAATCAGGAAAACCTATTAGTGCATGATATCTCAAGAGACACAATCACAATAAGAATTCCAAGGTCAAATGTAGACTAGAAATACTTTTATTTCGACAAATTTACAAGTCTGTGATGTATGTTTTATTATTTTTGTCTATATCATAATAATTTTTGTCTGTGTGTCCCATAGGACATACAGATGGTTTTGTTGATTTTGATTTTTGTGATTATTAACTATTAGTAATTATTAATTACTAACATTTATGTAGCACTTTGAAGTTTACAAAGCACTTCACAGATATTCTCATTTGATTAATGATTCTTAATAGTTCCATAAGATAGTTATTATAGGTATTATCCCCATTTTACAGATGAAGAAACTAATATTCAGAAGCTTATGTCATTTGCCCATGGCTATACAATGATATGATGTCAAAGGCAGGATTCAAATACAGGTTTTTATTGATTCCAACTCCAGTATTGTAACACTGTAGGAAAAACTTTACATCTCAGTAATAAATTAGGAAAGAGAACTAGTTTGAGTTTTACAGGGAAGGAGAGTGGTATCTTTATACACTCTTAACTACTTCCTCCTCCCAGCTTCAGTATTTTGGAGAACTGTTTTTTATTGTTGTGGTGGATATTTTGACAATTTTTCATAGGATTTTCCACTGTATTGGGGGTATGTGCTACTTGATTGCAGAACAATTAAATAAAATAAAACAACAACAATTAAGAACTCAAGACAAAAGTCTGCTGCCCCATAAATCCCATGAAGGTTAACAAAGTTGGGAAGCACTGAAGAGAGTGTTCATGGTATGCTATAGTGGTAATGGAAGTAATGGCAATCCCACCATGGGAAGGTCAGACTGGCCAGGGTCAGCATGTCAGTTTTAAGTCTCTGAGTATGATAAACTATATCAATTTTCCTTGTCTAGCTTGACTTCCTCCTCCACAATATAGAACCTAAAAGACAGAACTTGTCCCCTCCTAAGCTCTCTTTTCAGATCCTCTGAAAATCTGGTTCTGAGAACCTGGCTTCTATCTCTGGCACTACCTTCTGCACCAGGCTCCTTCCACACTCTCTGATGGGCCAGCTTTCTCATAGCTTCACTGGGGCTCCTGCCTACCTTCAAGGCATATCCAGTACAAATTCTATTTAATTTTCCTTTTCATTTCCATGCCTATAAGAACATACCATTTTTTTTTTTTAGGCAATTGGGGATAAGTGACTTGCCCAGGGTCACACAGCTAGTAAGTGTCATGTGTTTGGTCTAAGTCCGGATTAGAACTC
The DNA here is from genome assembly GCF_900497805.2 of Vombatus ursinus. Classification (NCBI taxonomy): domain Eukaryota; kingdom Metazoa; phylum Chordata; class Mammalia; order Diprotodontia; family Vombatidae; genus Vombatus; species Vombatus ursinus. The sequence goes on from NW_020950082.1 coordinate 2,795,668, forward strand.
AGGTCCTCCTGACTTCAGGGCCAGTGCCCTATCCACTGCACCACTTAGCTGCCCCAAGAACATACTATTAAATGCAGTATTTTCATTATAGAGAACTACTGTTACATGCACAGGGATTTTTTTTTTAATATAAGTTTTGTTGTAATAAGAATGACAATCCCTTGTTACAATGTACCACCAAAAAGGACATATTTAAATTGCTTTGTTATGTGGCAGAACGAAAATCCACTACCAACATGCCACTGAGTATACAACCCTAACAGATCAAAGACAGTAGGAAAAATCCCAGATATGCCAAAATATTTATAGTAGCACTTTTTGTAGTTGTAGAAAAGTGGAAACAAAGTTGGTATCCATCAACTGGGGAAAAGCTTAAAAATTATGGTATATGAATGTAATAGAATATCACTGCACTATAATAAAAAACAAATATAAATAATTCTGAGTAACCTGGAAGAATTGTATGAACTGATGCTGAGAAAAATAAGCATAATCAGGAGAGCAATATACTCGGTGCTTACAATAATATAAAGAAAAGCAGTAATGAAAGATAAAAGAACTCTGATTAATACAATGATCATGATCAACTGAGGTGGTGTTCTATACGTGAGGGATAAACCGTATATTGTCAGGCATGGCCAATGTGTTGGTTTGTTCTGCTAACTATATTTCTATGTTATAAGGAAAAATTCTATTGGTGGAGGTGGTGGGGTGCAGATTGTTAGGGAAATCACATGTAAAACAATAAAACATACACACACAGACACATACACACACATAAATGAGGAGTAACAGTGAGGTTTTCACTGGCCTGAATATTGAACCAAAGGCAAGGTTATTTCTCCTACTCCAAGATTCATAATAAAGACAAAAATCTGTCCCAGGAAAGTGAAGGATAATGACTGAAATTAATTTAGCTTTGTTCTTGTTTATATTAATTTGCACACCAAATTAATAACTAAATTAATTAATTTTATATTGATTTGCACACCAAACCATGATCTACATGGTTAGAAAGCATTTATAACCCTATGAATTGGATAACTGGCTGGGACAACCAAGTGCAGTTTGGATCCAGATACAAGCCAAGAATGAAACTCATAGTTTCATTAACTGCCCCTCTCAGGAAGAGGTTTTCTAGTCAACACACACTAAGCAGATGGGAGTTTAAATACCAATGTGTGGCCCCTAAGACAACGGGATCACAGATTTACAGCTGGAAGGAACTTTAGAAGTGATCTAGCCCAACAAGCCTCCTTCTTTATTTTATAGTTGAGAAAAGTGAGGCCCAGTGTGGCTAATATGTAGATCAGAAGCAGCTCTGAGACTGAGATTTCTAACAACAACGAGCAAAACAATGCATAGCAACGATGACATAATCTGGAGAGATTACAAGAACAGAAGAGATGACGTACCCAGAGGATGTAAACCCCATAGCCTCAGAGTTGTGAGCTGCTGTGGCTATATACCCTATTCACACAGGTCCCTATGTATGTGCCCACCAAATGCTTGGTGGTGCAATGCAAAGAATGCTGGACCTAGATTAGGAAGAACTGAGTTCAAATTTAACTCTGTCTTCCTCAGTTTTCTCAACTGTAAAATGGAGATAAAAATAACACCTACCTTAAGGGGTTGCTGTGAGGAACAAACGAGATAATATTTATAATGAACTTAACAGCACAGCACCTGGCAAACAGTAGGTGCTAAATAAATGCTTGTTTCTTTCCTTCAGATCTAGGTATGTGCCTCTACACGTTTTCTGGACAGTGTGCCCTCCTGGTCCCTGGTCACATGTTTTCTATATTTGTCCTCTCTTCCCCAATGCAGAATGGTGCTGTGGAAAGAAAGAGCTGGCTTTACAGCCAGAAGTTCTTGTGGTTCAAGTCACAGGTCTGCCACTTTCTATCTGAGCTTTTAGGCAAGTGACAACCTCTCTGATCTCAGTTTCTTCATATGTAAAATGTAGGGGTTAGATTAGAGGACCTCTAAGGTCCCTTTCAGCTCTAAAACTATGATCTAGTGTGATCAGGGGAGAAATCTTCTCTTTTCATTTTATTTGCTCTGTTGTTTGATCAAATGTCTTTTGTTCAAACCGTATCCCCTGGCTAGTAAAAGTAAATACTCAAGTGAGAGATGGAGGGAAGAGGAGAAAGCTCTAGAGCATTGTTTAGAATAAATGCCATCCTACCTACAGAGGACCTTGAAACTGATCTAACTTTGGAGGAAGGGGCATATGAAAGCGTAATGGGCCAACCTGATTCAGGGTGGCAGTTTGCTGGTTTAGGTTTGGTGTCAAAACACAACGAGATGTGAGTAGTTTATTCAACAGTTAACAAAAGGAATTTTCCTTAACTGCAGCATAAAAAGGACATTCACCAAGGATCTTCCAGTATTTAACTTAAGTAAATGAGTCCCCTCAACTCCCACTTCCAATTCCATATGGAAATTCAACAGAATAGGATGTGATAATTCAGATAGTCTTGGAACATCCTCCAAGTTAGAAGGGCCCCAAATCCAAGCTTTTTTATGCCCTGAAGTAAACTGGAGCTCAATAAGGCCAGAGGTCACTAGAAAGGTGGATTTAGAGAGATGCAGCTCAGGCCTTAGTCTCATGGGCCAATCTCATTCAGAAAGCAGTTTTGGCCTCTTTCAGAAGGGGAAAAAAAAGACACTAACCCATGGGGGAGAGAGGAGGGAAAATCCAAAATGGTGGGCCTATCAAAGGGGATATTCCTAGGATTAGAGACAGCAAAACAAACAAAAGATATTTAATATATCAGGAAAAATGGGTTCTTGCCCTGGCTCTGATACGTAATAGGCATATAACTTTGCTATTTACTTGCTAAAACCAAGTAAAGTTTCTCTGTGTCTTTGCTTCCTCATTTGTAAATGGGGGTTGAAAAAACCTGCCTTATCTATTTCATAGAGTTGTTGTGAATAGCAAATCCAATGGAACAGACATTTAACATAGTGCTACAAAGCACTATGCTAAGTGCTGGCGCTTTAGAAACACAAAATTAAACAGTACCTGCTCTCACTTTAAATTCTATGACTACAATATGTATGTAAAGAAGTAAATAAAAAGTAATTTGAGGAGGAAGAGAGCCCTAACAACAGGAATAAGGAAGGCAGAAATCAGTAAAGGTTACATCTCAGGCATGGAGAAGGAGAATCCCTCAGGATCTGATAAGTTAAAGATAGGGATTAGATCTGTGTTTCATTATTATAGGGAACTCTTGGGAGAGGACCCTTCCCTATCAATGCAACCTTCTCTTTCACATAAATCCTTAGCTGCCTAGAGCACTGAAAGGTAAGTGACTTGCCCAGGGCAACACAGCCAGAAAACGTAAGAACTGGAACTTAAACCTGGGTCTTCCTCAATTCAAGTCGAACTCTCTAGTGCCACCAAGCCACTGTAAAGTTATTTGAAAACATAAAGTCATAGGGTGGCCATACATATAAATACACACACATACATACATACACACATACTTGTGGAGTGTTATTATCATACATAACCAAAATTCATACAACTGTCAATAAACCTTTTTATTACAAAGTAGTATTTCTCCACTCTATTTCCCCACTCTGACCTCCCTTCCAGATGTTTAAAATAGCTGTCTCAGTAATCTTTACAATATCATAAATGAGGCAAAAAGGTATCAGGATTGGTATTCAGATAAAGTAGAGGGTCAGCAATCTTTTTAGCCCTGAGTATCACTAATGGAGTTAAGCAAAATCTATGGGTGACATGACAGTTGAGGTTGGCAAATACCGAGCTATGGGCTGAATCTGTCCTGTTGCCTGTTTCTGAATGGTCCATGAGCCAGGAATGGTTTTTACATTTTTAAAACAAAGTTTCATTGGGACACAGGCAAATTCATCTACGTCTTGGCTGTATCTGTTTTCATGGTACAAGAGCAGAGTTGAGTGGTTTAAACAGAAACCATTGGTGGTTCCCTCAGTCATTCACATTGTTGTTGATGCACTACCAGTCACAGGGATGCGGTTATAACTCAACAGTGATTTGAGTACCACTCCTTTTGCCATACTGAGATGTCTTTTTTTTTTTAATTCCAGTGTATACTTATCATGTCAATTAAAAAAAAAAAGAAGAGGAAAAAGTGTTTTATTATGATACATTGAACTCAAGTCTGAGATTGAAATTTTTCTGAAGAAGAACCACCCTCAACCACTATTATTGAATACTCAATGGCTCTGAAAATTAACTTTTGCTATAGACTTGTTTCTTAATGAATTCAACCTAAAATTATAAGGCAAAATAGCATTTATATGTGAAACTTACACTATGGTAAAATTCAATTCAACAACTAACATTATTTAAATCATAAGTAATGTCAAGCTGCTTTATATACTTCCCATACTGTCAAAAGTTAAAACAAGAAGCAAGATCTCCATTTCCTCACATATTTATTTACAGCAGACATAATTTCTAAGCTAAAACTATAGTTCTAGAAGGCTTTTTTTGATGCAAGTACAAAAGTACCAAATTTCAAAATCCATTTAATTGTGCAATTAAGGACTACCTACCTAACCTTCAATGTTGAAGTGATTAATTTGTAATTCAGTGATATGCTAAAAGACAACTACTGAGGCAGTGGTGCAAACAATATAGCACCACCCCGAAGTCAGGTGGACCCAAGTTCAAACCTGGCCTCAGACACCTGACACTTATTAGCTATGTGACTCTGGGCAAGTCACTTAACTCCACTTTCTCAGAAAAAAAAAAGACAACTATCAAGAGAAGAAGCTAATAAAATTCTTTAATGCCTCCCAAGTTATGAATATGCTCAATTAAAATCATATATTCCTGGATTGATATCAGTATCTGGAAGTACCTATTTGTGTGAAGAGATATTTTTCAAAGATGAAATGCTTAAAATCTTATTACGGATCAACATTAGCAGATGAAAATTTGCAATAGTTTGTGATGATAGAGAACACTCACGTCAAACCCCAAGTAAGTAAAATGTTATCTCCCAAAAAAGAATTCCATTCTTCTCATTAGTAGACCTGTACTACAAAATGATGGTACTCAATTGTCATTATTATATCTTGAATATCATCAACAAAAAATCTGTGGAAATTTGTTTATATTATATGTGTGTGTGTATATACATACATGTACATATACATACACATATACATATACATATACATATACATATAATAACCCTAGATTTTGACTCAAGGCACACAAAGCCTAAAATACTTATAACGAGGCCCTTTACAAAAGAACTTTACTGACTTTCCTCTAGAGGCCTATGGTTGCAGGCTAAGATGGCAAAGACAAAAGAAGGAAAAAGTCTTAGTAGGGAAAGAAGACTGAAAGAACACAAAAATGAAAGAGCAGAGAGTCATATATAATGCCCCAAATTGCTTCAGATCCTAGTCAGTAAAACAGGTCCACTTGAGATAAAGAGAAACAGAAAAAACTTAAGAAAGTCATCAATATCACGTAGCTAATTAGACAGCTAAACAGACTGGAGAGATCCATGGTAAATGAACTGAGTCTGGAGCAGCATGTGCAGCAGATAAGATTCTGCCTTGCTTTCTGGAGCCACTAAGGCAGAAAGCAACAGTCTGATGCACCAGACCAGGAAGCATCAGTGTGTATTCTAGTCTGAGCACTGCCACTCACTGGCCATGTGATCCCAAGCAAGTCACAGATCCTCTTTGAAGCTTCCTCTTCTTATATGATAAGTACAACGAAAGATGCCCTGACTAATTCATAGCTTTGTTGTTAGGTCTAAATAAGATAATAAAAGTGAAAGTGCTCTGTTGGTGGAAAGAAGCTATACCTCCTAAGAGGTACAACTGATACTGTTATCTTTCTCTAAGAATAGAGCTGATTAGGGGGTAGCATCATTCCATCCACTCCCCCTGCGGAACAGGAATGCCTTCTGGTATTACTAGTGGACATATATCATAATTATCATAAATATATAAGTTTTTATCCCTAATATAGTGACCAACATTGCCTGGAAAAGTTGGCAGTCTCTGATCCTAGTAACGATAGACAAGATGAACGCTTAACAGCTGACTAATTAAAGATGAACGGAGTTCAAAGTCCAAATAATTCCTAATCTGTCTTCCTTTATTGTGTATTTACTACAAAAATTAAGGTGCATGCTAAAGGATTCCCTTAGAATTCAGTAAAGGGAGTGTATGGAGAAACATAGAAATAAAAAAAAAAACTAGTAAAAGTATAACTCAATATTTCCTGTCATAATGATATTAAATACCTATGTTCATATTTTCTCTCTCTCTCTCTCTTTTCCCCCCTTCCTTCCCTCCATCCTCTGCATCCCCCACCCCTTAATAAGCTTGATGAGGGAGAAAGACAACAAATATGAAAAATTAATTAACATACTGAATAAGATAATTTTGCAATCTATTTTCTCCCAGTAAAGAAACAGTTAAAATAATCATAGCAATGAAGTTTCTTTCATGAATGCATGCTTTATGCATTTACATAATTTCAAAGAGAAGAGGAAAACTTGGTAAAGCTGGGTTTATTTATGTTTATATCTCCCCATACCCCACCATATATATTTTAACAGAACCTGTCTTTATCTTGTATACTTAAAAATACATATAGAAGTAATCCTTTCATACTTACCACTGTACCAAGAAACTGAATACTCATGTATCCACCTGCTTCTCGAGAAAGACACTGAAAAAGAGAGATATAATAATGAATCAGTAGCCTCTCCAAGTATACAATCTGGTCAAAACAATGAAAAAAAAAGAAACCATTTTTCTTAAAAGTCCAGGATGAAGCTTTCTCCATCCAAAGAAAATTCACTTAATGCAAATAAAATTTATTTCATGTGAATATACTATTAATTACTTTAAAGTTAGTTATTCATTTATTCTGCTTGGACACAGGAACAGTATTATTTGAAACATTCTAATTTGGACTTGTAACTAGCTATTCTGGACAGCAAGCTAATTCTCACCTCCTGAATTGGTACCACTTTAATACTAACCAACTTTTGAAAACTATTCTTTGCATAAGTTCAATGTATCTAGAAATGACATTGGGATAGTTCCAAGTAATAACTTTTTTAATTTTAATATTCTAAATATGACCCTGGGAAAAAAGGTAAGTAGCGTTTCCTAAGTATCTAGGTAATGCAGTGCATGGAGCACTGGACTTGGAGTCTGAAAGATATCGGGCTGATCACAGCCTCACACACCCATTAGGTGTGCCGCTTCACAAGTCATCAAACCACTCAGCCTCAGTTGCTTCATTTGTAAAAGACATAATAATAATAGCACATACTTCACAAGGTTATTAACAGGATCAGATGAGATACTATATGCAAACCACTTTGCAACCTTAATGCATTATATTATTTCCATGGATTTAATGACCATCTCTACGCAAGTGACTCCAAAACCTCTGTAACTAACTCTCATCTCTCTTCTAAACTCAGTCTGGCATTTCCTATTGGAGATCTTCACCTTAATGTATCACAGTTAGGCAAAAGACATTTATTAACTGATTAAATATGTTCCAGTTATGTGCCAAATGTTAGGGATACAAAGAGAAGCAAAAACAGTCCTTGCCTTCAAGAAGAGTACATGCAGTTGGGAGAGAGAACATGATTAGGTACATATAAGAAACATACAGAATATATGGGAGATAATCTGAGAGAGGAAAACATCAGTGAGTGGCACAGAAATGAATGAGAAAGGTCTCCTACAGAAACTGGGACTTGAGCTGGGTCTTGAAAAAAGACAGGGAAACCAAGGGGCAGAATTAAGACAGCAGAACATTCCTGGCATGGGGATAGCCTGTGCAAAGGCACAGAGAGGGAAGCTTAAGCATTGTGTAGAATGAATAGCAAGCGAGCTAATATAGCTGTGTTATAGACTCTGGAGGTGATTACAGTGTAAGAAGACTGGAAAGGTAGCTAGCAATCAGGTTATGAAGAACATTAATACCAAACAGAGGAATTTAAATGTGATTATGAATTAAATGGGGAACTGCTGAAGCTACTAAACAAGGAAGGGTCAATAGCCAGTCCTATACTTCATAAAAACCATGTTGTCAGCTGAGTAGAAGATCCGTCTGGAGAGAGGTGAAACAAAGCAGAGAGGTTAGAAGTCTACTGCATTTGGAACTATGCCCAAAGGGCTATAAAACTGTACATACCCTTTGATCCAGCAATACCACTACTAGGTCTGTATCCCAGAGAAGTAAAAAAAGGGAAAAGGACCTATTTGTACAAAAATATTTATAGCAGATCATTTTGTGGTAGCTAAGAATTGGAAATTGAGGGGATACTCATCAATTGGCGAATAGCTGAACAAGTTGTAGTATATGATTGTGATGGAATATTACTGTGCTGTAAGAAATGATGAGGATGATTTCAGAAAAATTTGGAAAGACTTACATGAACTGATACAAAGTGAAGTGAGCAGAACCAGGAGAATGCTGTACGTAGTAACAGTAATATTGTACAATGAAGAACTGTGAATGACTTAGCTATTCTCAGCAATACAAAGATCCAAGATAATCCCAAAGGACTCATGACGGAACATGCTACCCACCTCCAGAGAAAAAACTAACATTATCTGAATACAGACGGAAGCATATTATTTTTTACTTTTTTTTTGTTTGAGTCTTCTTGTGCAAAATGACTAATATGGAAATGTTTTCCATGATTGCATATGTATAACCTATATCAGATTGCTTACTGTTTCAGGGTGGAGTGTGGGGAGGGAAGGAGGAAGGGATAGAATTTGGAATTCAAAACTTTAAAACAAAAAAAATGTTAAAACTGTTTCAATATGTAATTGGTGAAAAATAAATTATTATTAAAAAAAAAGAAGGTATTGCAATAGTCCTGACAAGAGTTGATGAGGACCTGAACCAAGGTGATAGCTATGCAAGCAGAGAAAGAAGAGAATGTATAGAAAGTAGAAACAAGATTTGGGAATGGATTAGATATGTAGAGTTAGAGTAAATGACTGAGGCTGTGGTCCTGATGGAGTAGGACCATGGTGGATAGTAATAGTGAAGTATGGATCTGGGGATGGGAAGGAGGAAAGATAAGTTCTGTTTTCAACATGATAAGTTCAAGATGCTTACAGGACACATCCAGCTCTCAGAACTCCTCATCTAGATTTCCCTGTTTCCAGCTGAGGGTACCACTCTCCTCATGATCATTCAGGTTCAAAACCTCAGTAGTTATTCTCTTCTCTTCCCTCTCCCTCCATCACATACAAACAGCTGTTTTGTCTTATTGTTTCTACTTCCAGATAATTTCTGGCATCCATCCCCTTCTCTCTTCTTACATACTCACTTCTTCTACCATCCCCCTGTTTTGCCTCTTACCACCTCTTTCCTACACTATCTCATAAGCCTATTAGTTAATCTCCCTGCATCTAGCCTCCCTCTTCACCCAACATTCACACAGCTGTCAAAGTGATATTCCTAAAGCATAGGTCTGACCACATCACTCATCAGATTAAAAAAACTCTAGTGGTTCCCTTCAAATACAAACTCCTTTAATTTGGCATTTAAATCCTTCACAACCTGGCTCCAATCTATGTTTCCAAGCTTATTATACATTATTCCCCTACATATACTTTATGTTCTATCCAAAATGGTCTTTCTTTTGCTCAGAGATAACACTTCATCTCTTATTTCCATGTGTTTATGCATTCCCTCTTCACCTCCACCTTGTAGAATCCTGAGATTCCTTTAAAGTTCAGCTCAAATACCAATATAACATCTACATGAAACCTTTCTGACATCCCAACCAGTTAGTGCCCCCCAAATTACCCTGCATTTATTTGAATACATATTTACATATGTGCATGTTGTTTCTCCCTATATAAAGTAAGCTTCTTGGGCTCAAGGCCTTTCAATTTTGTCTTTGTACCTTCATAGCCAATCATAGCTCCTGGCATATAGTAGTCATCAAATGAATCCTTTTTGATTGAGTCATCTATCCTGCATACTGCTGCCAAATGACAAAAGATGGTAAAAGTCCATGTTGGAGGGACTGCAGAAAAACAGTCAAACTAGTGCAGCTGCAAATTGGTCTAGCCATTTTGGAAAGCAATTTGGAATTTTACTCAAACAGTGACAAAAATGTCAATACCCTTTGAGTCAGCGATTCCACAGTTAAGCACACAATAGTAGAGCAGCAAACCTAATAGCAGCTAACACATACGTATCTCTTTAAGGTTAGCAAAGCCCTTTACACAGATTATCTCATCTGAACTTCACAACACTGTGAGGTAGGTTCTATCATTACCCTTATTTTAAAGATGAGGAAGATGAAGCTGAGAGGCATAAAGTAATTTGCTCAGAATCACAGAGGTAGTAAAAGTCTAAGGCAGGATAAGAATTTGGTTCTTCTTGATTCATGTCAAGCATTCTATCTATACATCAGAGGTCAAAGACAAAATAAAAGATCCCATATGTACTAAAATATTCACAGCCATACTTTTTGTAGAAACAAGGTGGATACCTATCAGCTGAGGAATAGAGAAACAAATTATAGCACACAAATGTAATAGTATATTATTGAAGTACAAGAAATGATGAATATTAAGAATTTCAAGAAAAAGTTAGGGAAAGTTTACTTCCAGGGCAGAGTAAAGCAACCAGGACATTGCATAAAATGAGTATAAAATATATATATATATTTTACGTAAAATATATATATATATTTTAAGTAATATATATATATATATATTTTAAGTAAAATACATAAAAACAATACATAAAATGAGTATAAAAATACAGATAGGAAGAAAAACCTTAAAACTGAAAGCTATATAATTATAAAGACCTAACATGTACACAGAGAAGAGCTGAGATAATGCATTTCCCTTTCAGTCTTTGTAGAAATATATTGTATATGCTGTTGAGTTCAAAGTTAAGATACAGGATAGCTCTGTTGAACTGCTGCTTTTCTTCTTTTCTTTTATTCACTATTACAAGGGACGGCTCACTGGGCACAGAGAGAAGGATGAATATATTTGGAAATAAATGTAATATAAAAATAAGATCAATAAATTTTTAAAAAAATAAATTCATTAAGACTTAAATGCATCCTACATATAAAATAATTATATTATTTGATATATGGTACTTTTATTGTGAAGCTGGGCATAGGTGAAAATGTTGAAAACAATGTTAGAAAGCAGTACGAGGACAAGGAATGTAAACTTTTAGGAATGCAATTTTTGTAGATTATACAGAAAATATTCTATAAAGCATGAAAACCTTCCTCAAGAAGAATCAGGAGGTACTGGGCATCACAAATACTGAAAAAAAAAATCACAAAAAAATTAAACACTATATTTTAATGAATAGGACACAACTTTTACTGATGTGGAAATCATTCCTGAATCAGCTGTCTATGTAGAGACACACTGATTTGTTAGAGAAAAGATAAAAATTAATAAAAAATAGAAAAAAAATTCCTTGAAAGAAATGACAACAGAGAGGACATCATTTTACACCCTTTAAACATTAAAATCAAGCAGGACCAAAAAAAATTAAAAAGAGCACCCATGTTCATTAACGGTATTTGTCATAGTCATGGAGGATATTCAACACAGAACCCAAGTCTAGGAGGGATTCCCTACGAATGATGATGTCTTTCTGAAGGCTCTTCCTTGTAGATGAGGTTGTGCTAACTGCATCAAACTCAAGTATATTACAGAGCCTCCTAAATGAGATCCATAATCTTTCTAAAGAGAATAACCTAAGAATCCACATAAGAAAAAACAAGTGAATGAAGAATGTCTATAGTCCAGATTATGATATTCAGTTGAATGGACAACCAACAGAATTCATTAATCTGTGTGAATGTGTGTACACACACACACACACACACACACACACATTTTGGGGGGATGCAGATACTTCACATGGACACTGTATTGAGCCAAGAACTGAACATGAAGAGGAGAATGGATTGACTGCCTTTGAGAAACTCCAAAGTTCTTTAAATAATGTGGAGATTTTTCCTAATATGAAGGTTCATTTGAAAAAAATACCAACTTTTTTTGGTTTTGTTATATGCCTGAGTCATGAAACATCAGGGTCACCAAAGTACTGAAACTGAAAACTGGGAATCATACAAAGGACAACAGAGACAATCACGGTGGACAGGAGCATTTTCCAGCACATTACAAACAAGGAATTATGATAAAAAGCAATATAAAGAGAATCATCAAAAAAAAGCCTATGTTTGAAAAAGACAGTCTGTTCTGATGGCAAAGACAAGGGATAAGTGAGACACAGCCTATAAGCTCACCAGTATCCTTATGATGTCAAGAGGACTTAATGAAGGGCTCACTCTAGGACCTTCCATGGAAACTCTTCAGCAAACTTATGAAAAGACATTAATAAGAATCAAACAGTACGGATAACTATATGTGGAATGCAATTTACATGATCAGAGGGAATAAGTATATGAGATTATAGATCCACTAAAGTATTAGAACAGTAGCAGATCCCATTTATGTAACATTTTAAAGTTCATAAAATGTTTAACTCACAGCTTTGCAATATGCGTATTATTACCGCTAACGATTATTATCATCTCAATTTCATGAAAGAGGAATCAATTAATGCCTTGCTCAAAGAGAGATGAGACCCTGATCCAAGTCTTTGGAGTTCTACTCCAGTGCTTTTCATAATCCTATCCTAACTTGAAAAGAGTCATAGAATCATGGAATAATAAATCTGGAAGTGCAAGTGACCTCATGGGCCATTCAGTTTAAATGCTTTATTTTACAGATCAAGAAACTGAGGCTAAGGGAGGTTAAGGAAATTGCCCAAGCTGACATGGATATTAAGCATCAAAGGTAGCATTTAAATCCAGTTCCTCTTACTCTAGAACTAGTGTTCTTTCTACAATTTGAAACAAAGCTGTGAACAAAAGATATGAACAAAGATTTAAAATGAGTAATTTAAGAGTATTCCATTATGGATTTCTACTGCTGCATGTAAGCTATCAAAGTTACTGTCTCCCTTTTCTTTTCTACCCTTAGACTAGGTAAAGCATTAGTATAATGACAAGAGCTATGTTGTAAAAGCATTGGGCTTGGGATTTTGGAGACTAAGGTCATACTTATGGCATGCTAGCTATCACTTGTCCTTGTCTCTTTTTATGATATTTTGATTCTTTGGCAAAAAGGAAACCAATAACAGTCTCATTCATTGAAAATAAAATGTACTACATCACACGTCAAATGCTTTACAAACCATTATAAACTATAAATTTTAAAAGTTTAAGAATATTACTACTACAAGAAAAATCATGGTTTTCTCTTTTAGTCATGACTTTGGGTAGGTCACTTAATTTCCTTCATCTCCAGCTTTCTCATCTGCAAAACGGGGCGAGGGAGGGATAAGACCAGATGACTGCTGAGGCCCTTTCCAGCTCCAGGCCTATGATCTACAATGTCCCTTTTGAGTACAGCAGTATATCTAGAATATAGAGGATACACACACACATGCGAAGACATGATTTTACAAGGCATTGATTACATATATTCACAGTGAATAGAAAGCTAGATTCTTAGCTGGAAAGATACAGATTCTAGTCCCACCTCAGACACACACTCCTATTACCCTGAGTAAGCTGAAGAAGAATTACAGATGAGAGATGGCATCTCCTCACTAGAGAATACTCTAGCCCAAATCAATGAAATCACAGCTCTAGATGCCCTTGGTCCCATGCAAATACATGGAAATCAATAGATTTTTAAAAGGTATGTTGCATTAATGATTATATAAAGTATGCAATAATATTAGCCACTAATGAGTGGTGATCAGCTCTTCTTTTTTATTGCATTCTGATTTTATTACCTTTTGCATATATTCATCCTTACTGGACTGTCATTTTATCACTAACAGGTTATAAACTGTTCACTCATATGAACATATAAAAGAGGATGTGCCAAAATCTGACATATTTCAATAATAATGATTAATGGAATGGAAAATATGGAAAATAAAATTTCCTACAAAACCTGACATTTATTTTTATGAAGGAAACAGGAATATACACTTTTCCGACACAGTCTAGGATAAACACAATCAGGTTTTGGAAAGTGCAAAGAACAAAGTACCTAAAGCCCACAATAAGTCTAGTGTGTGCCAAGATAAGCAAGTCCGGACCATTCGATAAGCTGTTAGCAAACGGCAAAAAGAAAAAAATTAAGGACTTCTATCATGAATTATACTCCACCCACCTTAGTGGACTTTCTCCTGAGAACATTTCATTTCCAATTTCCAATTTCCCTTTCATATATACGTATAAGAATATACACAGATACGTGTGTTTTTTGTCCCTTTTTATAGCTATTTCAAAAACCCACTTTTCCCTTGCTGAGTTTCTCTCTCGTTAGTTATGATAATATTTTTAGAAGTCAAATGTGTTTAATGAAAAGATTTCATTAAAGTAAGAAAGTAAGAAACTCCACTTAAAATTAGCCAAGTCCCTTGATAATGAAATGCATATCAAAAGGTTGTAAAGACAATATATTGAAATATACTAAGAACTTCTTCAGAGTGTATTCAAATCAAGGACAAATCCACCTTTAGAAGTAATCTCACCTAAACAGTATCAGGAATAAATAGTAATATTTTCCTACTTTTCCATGTCTCCCTATTTGATGTGTTTTTAAAGGCCTCTAGTACCATAGCTTTCTTATCAGTCACCAGTGCAGCTGCCTGCACTATCTACAGAACTGACCACCCTCAGTTTTTATGCTATTCAGAATCTGCTCCTACGAAGCCACAAAATTTAGTCCTCTACTGAATACACTGGAAGAGAAAAAAGAAGGAGACATTTTCCCCTTAGGCGTATTAAAAAAGGCAATGCTAAATCATAAAACATGTTTTTAAAATCCAAAAAGAAAACTGAGAAGCTTTCTGGAACCAGATTACAAAAGCAGCAAGTACATTATCATAATTAATGTTTCAAATTACAGCTGTAAATAAAACTCAGCTGTTAAATGTGATTAGATTTTTTTTTTTTGAAGCGTACTAAAAGGAGTTATTTCTGTTCTACTGGTGGGCTTACTTCTGAGATTTGTAACTGTAATTGATGTTTTCAGAAAGTGAAAAGGAGATGGTTAACAATTATTCTTTCATTTCCTACCTCTTTAGAAAAAAACTACAAGTCTCTACTTATTCTAAGTTATATATTTACATATACTATACATCTTAATAGATGGTTTCATACTGCATGGGATAACTGGAGAATAATCACATGTATATAGTAAGAAATAATGGCTAATTACTTGCAAAGAAGAGAGAAGTGTTTTTTTTTAATGTTTATTTTCAGATCTAAGGCATAAGATGACTACTACAAAGACTACTCCTCTTTCTGTTGGCCAATTATGAGCAAAAATTAAGCCACATTCCGTAATGAAGTAATACATGATGTGCATGAGAATACATTTTGCATCATTAGCTTTTACATTTACATTCATTTATAAAGATTTGAAACAGAAGGAAGCTTTCCCCAGATGTTGTAGATGACTTCTGAACTAAAGATCTGAGAGAAATATGATTTAGTTTTAACTGTCATTCTCAGATTCACTTTCTCTCTCCCCCCCTTCCCCTTGCTCAAACTAAACTGTTTATATAATTTTATGTGTAAAAAATTTACATTCTCTACTCTGAAAAATAAAAAAAGAAAAAGAAATATACCAAAAGAACAACAAAATCCTACCCTAGGATTTTGTGTATATTCTTTCTCTCTGGGTATAAAGATAGGTACACAATATTAACAAAGAGTTATGTTCCTCCCCATGTCTGGATGCCTCCCCAAGTTTCTTTCTTTGTGTGGAGCTTTCTATTACACTGTCCCACTACATATGTTGAGTTGTCATAATCTATTCAATACTGCAATTATTTCAGGAATCTATTTAATCCTGTATTTTGCACTAAATGACAAGAGGTTCATGTGACACTATTTCAAATTCTTCTGCTTTAACACAGAAAATTAGTTCCACTTAGTTGGGTATCAATGACCTATTCAATATAGGATGCAATAGTGCTACAAGCAGCTCTCTACTGTTATTGGCAATAAATTTGTTATCTTTGGTTGAAAATGTATTTAAGCAAGAATAACCACATGAAAAGGAAAAAAGAAAACAGAAAGCCTCTCAAAGGTACAATATATTAAAAGCAGCATCACACAAATGCATAAATTGTTAGACCTTAGCAGGATCTCAACATATTTTCAAAAGTGTTTAGATACTCTTCAGGCCTGCAGACAACCTGCTGTGAGCAGGTGGAGAGAAGAAATCACGCCACACAAAGAAACAGGCCAATGGCAGTTATTATGCTCTACTTGCAAATGTTCAAACAACGTGACTATGCTAAATGAAAATTCAGTAAGTAAATCACCAACAAAAAACAATATATTAAATCCCAGAAGACAGATTACATTGTACAAAATGGAAAACTAGATGTGTTGTCCAAGGTAAAATTGGAAGTCCTCTTTCAAGGGGAAAAATGACACAAGTGGAACTCAATTCACTATTAACTACTAAGTAAACTAAGTAAACAAAACTAAGTAAAACAAAACATATTGGTCTACTTATTTAATATTGCCCAAACTCCAGGAGTATAGTTTGACAAAACATATAATGTTATAAAAAATAGAGTTTCTGAAATTTTACGTATTCAACGCAACACATTTTTAAATTCTACTATACTTTTAAATGGTTAATAAAGGTAGCAAATGGCTTTATTCTTTAGGTCATATCAAAATTCACAAGTACCTCTACCATGTAGTTTGCCATTTGAATATAAATTTCTTCTATTATTAATTTGCTTGAATAAAAACTTTTTAAAATTTAAAATTTTTAAATTTAAAATTTGCTTGAATAAAAAAAGACGCAGTTAAAAATGTGCCATTTTTTAGAAATACCGTACTAGTCTAAATCTAAGCCACCACTGAAGGTATTTTACAATCCTAAAATGAGATCTTTGAAAAGTAATATTAAGGATACCACGGTATAATGGAAAAAGCAGTGGACTCTGAATTAGTTGATCAGGGTTTAGGTACTGGTGGGACACTTTCTAGTTATGTGACTGAGCAATTCATTTGACCTACTGTTAGCTTTAGTTTCATTTATAAAATAGGGATAATGACAGCAGAGTGCCTCAGGAACCTATTCCTGGAGTCAGAAAGACAAAGATTCAAATCCTACCTCCACTACTAGCTGACTCTGGGCAAGTCACTTAGCCTCTCTCATCCTAAGCTGTCTCACCAGTAAAAATGTAAGGGATTGGAGCAAATGGCTTCTAAGAGGTCTCATCAAATACTAAATCTATGATTCTAATATCAATGACTGAGATTGAGACAGAGATGACATACTTATCAAATCTGTACATGATAAAGCTGATAGGGATTGCTAAAACACTATCAATGATGCAGAAGAAAAGAAGTATTTTTGTGTTTTTATAAAAAAAAAACTTATTTTTTAATAACTAATTAACTTATTTTTAGCTTTCAACATTCACTTCCATAAGCTTTTGAGTTTTAAATTCCCCCCAAGATGGCGTGCAATCTGATATAGGCTCTACATAAACATTCCTATTAACATTAACAACATTAGTTATGTTGTACAGAAGAATTAGAACCAATAGGAGGAACCACAAGAAAGAAGAAACAAAACAAAACAGAAAGAAAAAAAGCTAGTATGCTTCGATCTGTATTCAGACTCTATAGTTCTTTCTCTGGATGTGGATGACATTTTCTATCATGAGGCTTTTGGGGATGGAAGAAAAGAAGTATTAAGAAGTATTAAGAAGGAAGAAAAGAAGTATTGGTTAGATGTTCTGTAAGCTCCTTTACCAACCAGCAGATGACACTGTCAGCGCTGTACAGCTCAGCTGTTCTTCAGAGCAAGCTCATGAAGGTAGGGGGATTTATTTGATAAAATATATTTTCCAAAGGTTAAATCTTTATTTCTTTTTCTGTACCAGTCTCCTGTGATGGCTTTGCTTTTTTATGTTCTCAAAAAAAAAAACAAAAAACAAAACAGTGTTACCAGAAACATTATATCTGAATCTGTTCGCCACAGATTAGAGAGGACATAATGAATCTGATGAATGTCATCCAAAAAAAGTCATGAGAATGGGAGACTCTACATAACACCAGAATAAGAATGATACTTCAACCCCCAAAAATAAAGGCTTGGATGGGTTGTAGTGAAAGTCTATAATTCAAGAATGGTAGACCCAGAAAAAATAGTGATTTGTTCATCAAATACCAAAAGTATTAAACTGTGGAGATACTCCTTATGGCACTAAATAGGAAAATCAAGGCCAAGTATAACAAAGTACTACTTCACATAGGAAATGATATACCATGTAATTTATTATTCTCAGACGTTAGGTAAAGGTGGGGGATGGGGGGAGAGAATCCTAGACTGCCATGATCCATTCATGGATGACACAATTGTCTGTGTTGGTAATGATGACTGTGATGAAGATAACAAAGTTCTTCAACAACGCATCCCTGGCTGTCCCTGTCAGAGAGACTACTGAAATGAGTGGATTAGAAGTTCTAATTATCATTCTGAACAAAATCTTTGCAAAAATAGACATACTTATTTACTGTCTCTTTCAACCAAATGAATGGTTCCATATATAAATTGTTGCCATGAAGCTTGAAAATATATTGTGGCCTATTTAAAAGTAGACCAGAGAAGTGACACCCGTAGCAAATATTTTGTTGTTCAGTAGTTTCAGTTATGTCTGTCTCTTCATGACCGCATTTGGGGTTTTCTTGGCAAAAATACTGCCATTTCCTTCTCCAGCTCATTTTACAGATGAGAAAACTGAGGCAAACAGGATTAAGTAACTTGCTCAAGGTCATACAGCTAGTAAGTGTCTGAGGCCAGATTTGAACTCAGAAAGATAAGCCTTCCTGACTGTAGGTCAAGTGCTCTATCCACTGTACCTACTAGTAAATGAGTAGCTACACACACATACACACACAAAAAAAAAGGGGAAAAAAAAGAGTGAAAAGGGAAGAATATGCCCATCATATGATAAATCACAAAATTTCTCCCAATTACTACTCACTGAGCAGTTTCTTCCAAAAGCCAAATATAATATTATTTTAAATATAAACTTATTTTTACAAGCACAAAATACAATACTGAGGAGACATAAAAAGGTAAGTAAGGAAGTGGGCAACAGATATAGTACTGCAATTCTGAGACTCTATGTTCTTTTCATTTTACTGTTACTATATATTTTACTACTTCAATGTGATCTCATTGAAGTAGGTATTTCTTCCATTAATACATGTCACAATTCATTCAATCTTCTCATATGATTTTTTCCCTTTGAATTGTATTAACTTTTTTATATTACCTCCATTTTTAACTATACCCCTTCTTCCTCCTTTACACAAAGAGCCTTATAAACTTTATAACAAAGGATAAAAAAAGACAGAAAGTACTTTAACAAAACTAACTACAAATTAACTGAGTCTGACAGCATATACAATGCTCCATACCTATTATTCCCCCAACTCGGCAAAAAAAAGGTGGGAGGTAAATTTTCTCAACACTTCTTTAGGGAAAAATCACAGGTATGATTATATAGTGTACAATTTTATTTTAGTTTTGATTTATTAGGTACCTGTGTATGCCAAGAACCATACTGAGCCTTGGAGATACAAATAAAAACACAAGACCCTCTGTGTCCTCCTTGGACAATTCAGATAGTTTTCCATTTTGTAAAATGTAATCTGTCTTCTGGGATTTAATATATTGTTTTTCGTTTTTTGTTAGTGATTTACTTAGTAATTTTTCATTTTGCATCATGTTCTGTGGATGTCAAACCCAGCAGAGCTGCAGATGGAAGGTGGAGAGTAGCTCTTTGCTCACGGTCCCTGGGGTCTTCCCAAACCAAAAGACACTTCCCCAGCCACTACCTTATATATTTTCTCCCTTTAGCAGAATATAAATTTCTTGAGGGCACAGACTCTCTTGTGTTCATAGTACAGTTCTTTGTATACATGGGTAGGTGCCTACTAGTTGCTTTCCCTTAGTTTTTTCATCCACACAGAAACAAAATGGAAAACAATGAAAAATAGCCCCTGCCTTTAAGGAGCTTACATTCTACAGGGGAGATACAACATGTAAACAGGTAAGTAAGTATTCCACATGGTGATCTGAGGAGAGAGTACTGAAGAAAAAAAAGAGGACCAAAATAGGCTTTCCATAGGAGATAGCACATGAAACAAATCCTGCTAGTAGCTAGGGTTATCAAAAGACAAAAGAGAGGAGGAAACACTTTCCAAATAGTCAGGAGATGGAAGCCAGATTTTATATTAAGAGAATGGAACAAAGAAAGAGAGAATAGAGGTAATATTGTGAGGTGTTTTTTTTTTTAAACTTTTATAAAGGAATATTTGCTTTGAAGATATAGCAAGGACAGAAGCATAAACATCTCCCACAATATCCCAGGGTCGAACTATCCTCTATACTACCTTGGTCCCTAAGAAGAGTGAGTTCAGACTAAATACAGTTTACATAGCAATGATCTCACCAAGCTCATGCTGAAATGCTGTATCATTGCTGGATATCTCAACTACTATTGAGCTGTGTCCTGACGATCACTCTTTGTGACCTCAAAGCAGGACCAGTTGGCTACAAAACCCAGCATGGACTCTGCTTCTGCACCCACTCAGTAGCTTGCTCTCCTGACCTTTGGAAATGCACAAGGCCAAAGCTATCTCATCTTTTAATGTTTCTCTACTCTTACGTTTGAACTTCAAAGTTTCTCTATAGCTCTGGTCTTTTAATCAGAAGTGCTTGGAAGTTCTTAATTTCCATTTTTTTCTCCTATAGTATTATATTCTGCTTTGCTGGGTAATTTATTCTTGGCTGCAAGCCCACATCCTTTGCCTTCTGGAATATCAAACTATAAGTTCACTGCTCCTTTTTAGTGGTTAAATCGTATGTGATTTTGAGTGTGGCTCCATAGTACTTGAATTCTTTCTTTCTGGCTGCTTGCAATATATATATTTTTTTTGACATGGAAACTATAGGTTTTAGCTATGATGCTCCTAGGTATTTTCATTTTGGAGTTTCTTTCAGATGGTGACTGGTAGATTCTTTCTGTTTCCACTTTGTCCTCTGGTTCTAAGAGATCTGGACAATCTCTTTTTTGGTCACAGTATTTAGACAGTCTAATGATTCTTAATTTTTTTCTCCTTGATCTATTTTCCTGGTAAATTATTTTTGCCATGAGATACCTTATATTTTTTTCTATTTTTTTAGCCTACTGACTTTGTTTTAATATTTCTTGTTCTCTCATGAAGCAATTGTATTCTGTTGGTCCATTCTAATTTTCAAAAAGTTTGTTACCTGGGCAAGGTTTTGAACCTTTTGTGCATCTCTAGATATTAATCTCTTTCCAATTCTTTGCTTCCATATCTCTCATCCTTTGCAGTTTTTTCCTCATAGACTCTTCCTTAATTAAAAAAAAAAGTCTTTAACTTTTCTCCCCTTTCCAGAAATGAATGCCAGTTGACTTTGTTCCCAAGTTGAGTTCTTCCCTGAAACGTTGCTTATATCTGTTCTGGAGTCATTCTCTCTTTCTACATTGGCATCTCGAGCATTTCAGCCACCATTATAGCTCATTATGGTCAGGCTCTTTTTTTGTTTGCTCAATATTCCAGACTACTCCCTGACTTGAACTTGATGTTAGGGCTGAGCTATGCCACATTTCTTGAGGAAAAGTCTGCTTTCTGGGGGTACTGAGCATTGTGTTATTCTAGGATTTCAGTGCAAGTTTTCAGTGCTCCCAAAGTGGTCTGATCCAGGGCAAAGTCTGCTTGTTGACCACACGATCTGAGCTCTGCAAGTACCTGATCTGAGTTTAGGTCTGAGCAAGTATAGACTACTGTTGGACTTGGCCTCCATCAGCCAGCTGGAAGGCTGTACTGGCTCAAAGCGGCAGAAGTATAGACTGTCCTTTGGTCTGGGATGTCTGCCTTGGTTATTCCTCAACAAACTGGGTTAGAAACTGGAAGTGAGACCTTGCTCTGGCCTCGGTTCTGAGCTACACTGCTAGAGCTGCTGTTGGTTTCTGAACTTTTTCCTTTCTCAGTCCCCTTCCTCCAGGATTGCCACTCTCCTCACTGGATTGGTAACGTGGCACTCAACAATAGGTGACAAAGTTGTCAATTGGCCCCTGTCCCAGTTGCAGTGTCCAGGTGTGGATCTAAGGGTACCCCCAGTATGGGTCTAGAAACTCCTTTTGTACTGGTGTACAGCCTCTCCCCAAGGGCTAAAGTGCTCTGTATGCAGCTTTCTTCTGCCTCAATCCATGCCCAGTGTCCTCAGATCACTCTGTCGGGTTCCCTATGCCAAGCCGAGCTGGATAAAGGCCTTATTGTGACTTTTTTTGGATTTCTCCATGAGGATTTGGTCTGGTGTATTTTTTGGATCCATTTGGAGACTTTCATGGAGTAGAGTTCACTAAAGTGCTTCCTAACACTAAGCAACCTCGGTTCTTCACCTATTGAGGAGTTCTGAAATATCAAATACGGGAGAAGAGGAAAATCGTAATGCAGGGCATCTGTTTTCCTGATAAATGGAAGTAAAGTCCTTTGCTAAGAGGGAAGGGGAGAGAATCTGCAGAAAAGAGACAGTTTAGAATAGTACTTGTCAGAAATGTGATGGAGAATCAATCAGAGATGAATAAATGGATTGCTATGCAGCAGTCAAGACCCACTTAAGATTAAATTATATATACACGCATATAAAATCAGTAGTGGCCTCAGTATGTAGTTATGCAATTTCCAGCAGCATAGGAGCAGGAAAGGTGTGTAATGGAAATGACCTAGGTTTGAGTTTTGATTAAATACATGAAATGGCAACACAAAGATAATAAGAAATTAATAAGTAAGCAATAGTCTGTAACTGAAATGATTATTTTTCTTCCCACTAAATCTTTTTTCTAGGCTGAGCTTCGCAAATTTCCTCAATTACATAACACAAAACCCTTCATCATTCTATTTGCCCTATTTGGGACATTTCTCCAATTTATAATTCCTTTGGCCACGTGATGATAGGTCACTGGAATTAGGCTGCAGCCTACTTAACATTAAATGTACATTTCTCCATTCCTCTTTGGGTCACTCTCAATATTGATTCTTCAGATAATGCAGGATTACAAAATTTGCTAACATACACCATCACAGGGAGAAATAAAAGATACTAAAATGATGAGTTGTTGTGCTCAAGTGTTATTATTAAAAGCTATGCACACTTTTTCGGGGTGGGGAGGGTGAGGGGCAAGGCAACTGGGGTTAAGTGACTTGCCCAAGGTCACACAGCTAGTAAGCGTCAAATGTCTGACGCCATATTTGAACTCAGGTCCTCCAGATTCCAAGACCTGTGCTCTATCCACTGTGCCACCTAGCTGCTCCTATGCACACTTCAAAAAAAAAATACAACTTACCTTTTTCATTCCATTCAATTCTGGATCCAACTAATTATCTATCTGCTGTGCCTGTTATAGGTATTTGTACTGACACATTCAGTGACTGATGATCCAACATCATTTCAATGTCTTAATAACAGGCATCTTTCACTCATTACCTTTTACTATGTAGGCTGTTAGGCCAATCTCTTTCTCATAATTACAGATTTCTCTGAAGAGGTTTTGTGATATCAACTCAAAAAACATTTATTAAGCATTTATGATGTGTTACACATTGTGCTAAGTGCTAGGAACATTAATTCAAGTATAAAGAAATGATGATTTATAAGGAATTATTTTATATTCTGCAACTTTGCTAAAGTTGTTAATTTTTCAAACAGCATTTTAGTTAATTTTCTAGGATTCTCTAAGTATACCATCATTGTCTACTAAGAGTGACAGTTTTGTTTTCTCACTTCATATTCTATTTCCTTCAATTTTTTTCTCTTATTTTCGCAGGTAGTATTTCTAGTACAATATTGAATAATAGTGGCAATAATGGACATCCTTGCTATCCTGATCTTGATGAGAAGGATATTATTTTATCCCCACTACAGATAATGTTTCTGATGGTTTTCAATAGATACTACTGATTATTTATAGCTCCATTTATTCCTATGCTTTCTAATTTTTAAACAGGAATGAGTGTTGTATTTTGCCAAAAGCTTTTGCTACATCTACTGAAATAAGCATAGGAATTTTATTGTTTTTCTTATTGATATGGTCAATTATGCTAATAGTTGCCATAATACTGAACCACTCCTGCATTCCTTGTATAAACTCTACCTCATCATATAACTATAATCTCCTTACTAGTATTTTAATTTTTTGCACCAATATTCATCACAAAAATTGGCCTATAGTTTTTTTTCTCTATTTTTGCTCTTCCTGGTTTAGGTATCAGCACCATATTTTTGCAGGACTCCTTCTTTATCTATTTTTCTAAATAGTTTATATAATATTGGAATTTATCATTCTTTAAATGTTTGACATAATTGACTTGTAAATCCATCTGTTCCTGGGGATTTTTTTTTTTTAGGGACCTCACTGATGGCTTGTTCAATTTCTTTTTCTAAGTTAGGGTTAAGTATTCTATTTCCTGTTCTGTTAATATGGGCAATTAATATTTGTGTAAATATTCATCCATTTCACTCAGATTGTTAAATTTATTGGCATATGATTGGGCAAAGCATCTCTTAATAATTTCTTTAATTTTGCTTCACTAGTAATGAATTCACCCTTTTCATTTTAAATATTCGTAATATGGTTTTTATCCTTTTTTTAAAAAAAAATCAAATTAGCCAAAGTTTATCTGTTTTATGCTTTTCCCTCTTAAACCAGCTTCTACCTTTATTCATTAGTTCAATGTGTTTCTAACTTCCAGTTTTACTACTCTGTTTTGATTTTGAATTTGGTGTTTAATTAATTTGTAATTAGTTCTTTTTCTAGTTTTTTTAAGATGAATGACCAATTCATTGATCAGCTCTTTCTCTATTTTATTGATGTAAGCATTTATAGATATAAATTTCCCCCTAAGTACCAATTTGGCTTCATCCCATATATTTAGCTATGCTGTCTCATTGTTATCATTCTCTTTAATGAAATTCTTTACTGTATCTATGATTTGTTCTTTGACTCATTCATTATTTGAATTAAGATTATTTAGTTCCCAATTAATTTTTCATCTATATTTCCATGGTCCTTTATTGAATGTAATTTTTATTGTATAATGATATGAAAATGATATATTTAATATTTCTGCTTTTCTATATTTGGATGTGAGGTTTTTATGCCTTGTTATCTGGTTAATTTTTGTGAAAGTGCCATGTGAAGCTGAGAAAAAGGTATACTCCTTTCTATTACCATTCAATTTTCTCCAGAGTCTATCAGATCTAACTTCTCCAAAATTCTATTCATCCCCTTCTTTCTTGTTTATTTTTTTGGTTACATGTATCTAGTTCTGAGAGAGGAAAGTTGAGGTCACTCACTAGTATAGTTTTACTATTTCTTCTTGCAACTCATTTAATTTTTCCTTTAAGAATTTGGATGCTATGCCATTTGGTGCATATGTTTAGTATTGATATTACTTCATTGTCTATGGGACCTTTTAGCAAAATGTAGTTTCCTCGATTATCTCTTTTAATTAGGTCTACTTTTGCTTTCTCTCAAATCATGATCACTATCCCTGCTTTTTTTTTTTATTTAACCTCAGCTGAAGAATAATAGACTCTGCTCTAGCCTCTTATTTTAATTCTGTGCTTATCTCTTTATTTCAAGTGTGTTTCTTGTAAACAACAGATAGTTGGATTCTGGTTTTTAATACAATCTGGTATTTGCTTCCACTTTATGGCTGAGTTTATTCCATTCACATTCAGTTATGATGACTGTTTCCCTCCATCCATTTTCCCCATTTATCCTTCTCTTTCTCTCTCTCTTTTTACCCAGTTCCTCCTCAAAATTCTGTTTTGCTTCTAACCACTACCTTCCTTGATTCACCCTTCCTTCTATCTCCCCTCCACACACCTTCTCTTATCTCCTGCCCTTCCTACTTTCCCGTAGATAAGATAGATTTCTATACCCAACTGAGTGTGTATGTTCTTCTCCCTTTGAGCCAATTTCAATGAGAATAAGGTTTAAGCATTGCTCCCTAACTGCCTCCTATCTTGTTCCCCTCCACTGTAAAAGCTCTTACTTTTTTATACCTCTTTTATGTGAGATAATTTATCCCATTCTTCTTATCCCTTCCCACTTTTCCTAGTGCAACCCTCTTTTTTTTTTTTAATTATTCCATCATAGTCAAATCACACCTGGGCCCTCTGTCTACATAAACTCCTAACTACCCTAATAATGATAAAGTTCTTAGGAGTTACAGGCATCATCTTTTCATGTAGGAATGTAAACAGTTTAACCTTATTGAATCCCATAACACTGTTCTTTCCTGTATTTAAAAGTCAAATTTTATATTCAGCTCTGGGTCTTTTCATTTTTAATGCTTGAAAGTCTTCTATTTCATTAAATATCCACTTTCCACCTGAAGGATTATATTCAGTTTTGCTGGATAGCTTATTCTTGGTTGTAATCCTAGCTCCTTTTCCCTCCAGAATATCATATTCTAGCCTTCCAATCCTCTCACGTAGAAGCTGGTTAATCTTCAGTAATCCTGACTCTGACTCCATGATATCTGTTTTTCTGGATGCTTACAATATTTTCTCTTTGACCTAGGAGCTCTGGAATTTGATTATAATTTTGGAGTTTTCATTTTGGGATCTCTTTTGGGAGGTGACCAGTGGGTTCTTTCAATTTCTATTTTATCCTCTGGGTCTGGGATATCAGGGTATAATAACTACTTGACATATGATACCTAGGCTCTCTTTTTAAATTATGGCTTTCAGGTAGTCCAATAATTCTTAAATTATCTCTCCTCAATCTATTTTTTAGAACAACTGTTTTTCCAATGAGATAGTTCAGACTTTATTGTTGTTGTTGTTGTTGTTGTTGTTTTTTCATTTTTTTGGCTTTTGTTTTATTGTTTCTTGATGTCTCATGGAGTCATTAGCTTCCACTTGCCAATTCTAATGTTTAAGGAATTACTTTCTACATTGAACTTTTATGCCTCCTTTTTCATTTGGCAAATTCTACTTTTTAAGAGTTTTTGTCTACAGTGGATTTTTGTGCCTCTTTTACCATTTGCCCAATTCTGTTTTTTTGGTTTTGTTTTTTTTAAGGTCCAGTTTTCTTCAGTATTTTTTTTTTGGGGGGGGGGAAGGTGCCTCTTTACCAAGCTGTTGACTACCCTTTCATAATTTTCCTCTATCATTCTAATTTCTTTCCCCAATTTTTCCTCTAACTCTCTTATTTGATTTTTAAATCCCTTTTGACCTCTTCCAGAAGTTCTGTTTCGGCCTGTGAATAACTTACATTTTTTTTTGAGGCTTTTCCTACTGGTGATTTCACTTAGTTATTTTCTGAGTTTGTGTTTTGATCTTCTCTGTCACCATAGTAACTTTCTATGGTTAGATTCTTTTTTGTTGTTGTTTGCTCATTTTTTGCAGCCTATTTCTTGACTTTTAAGTTTATGTTAAAATTGAGCTCCGGAATGGAGGGGGCATTGTCCCAGGGTTTGGGTCTTTTGTGCTATTGTTTTCAGAGCTAGCTCTGAAGAAGGTCAGTAACTTTTTACTTCTTCCAAGGTGGTAGGATCTAACAAGAGGTGTGGTCATTTCTCTCCTAGGCTGTGCTCTGGTTTCTTTGCACTGCAACTATGACCAGTGTCCCTGCTCCCCTGTATCCACAAGCACTACTCTGCTAGTGCTCCTCCTTGCCCAAGGACTGCAACTTAGAACTGCATATGGGCAATGCAACAGAGTCCTGCACCCAGTGCCAGCAAAGAATTCCCTGTAATTTCATTCTGACCATTTGTTTGACCCCCTTACTGTCTGTGGGCTGAGAGCTCTAGAAGCTGCCCCCAAAGCTTGCTGATGGCTTGCCAGGTAAGTTGTGCACTACACTTGTCTCCTCTTTCACCCTGGTGAGCCATACTTTTCCTGCCACCCTTCTAAATTGTCTTGAGATGGGAGACTGTTTCACCCAGACTGTTTGTTGGGCCTGCTGCTGTACAATTCATTTTGAGGTGTTACGTTAAAGTTGTTTGGAGAGGAATTTGGGAAAGCTCCAGTGAGTTTCTGCCTTTACTCTGCCAACTTGGCTCCCAATAGCAAAGTTCGTTTTCTTGTTTCCACTCTCTTCTCTGGTCATATCATGCTTCACAATACCACCAGTCTCTCATGTGTGTACGTGTGTGTGCACAGACACACACATTTTATAAAACACTGAGTTTACCTGTCTCATCCAAGGTAGAAGTGCTGGGACTATTTACAGACTTTATCTCACTCTGATTGGCAGGAGAGGTTTTAATTACTCCATTTCTGACCTGGGCCAGTTCCCTATTTAGGCAACTGAGAGGCCTCTCATTCCTAGGGACTCACCATATTAATGTTGAATTTTAGTGGAAATAAAAAATTGAACTAAGTCCACTGCTGCTCGGAACTCCTGAACTCAAGAAATCTATTAGACTTAGATTTCCTGGTAGCAGGGATTACAAGCACATGCCATCACAATGAGGCAATATAGTCATAATGGACTGCTTTGAATAAGTCACTACCCTACTACACAACAAACAAAACAGTAAGACTTTGAGTAGCTCCCTACCACTCCCCAAATACGATGCATATTCCTCAGGCTTTTAAAGGCTTTCACGTTCTGGAGACAACCTACTGTTCCACCCTGGTTACTTGCTATGTCTCCCTACTACTGCTCTATTCCCTCTGCCTAGAATATACTCCCTCTTCCATCTTCACTTACTGAAATCCTACTCATCTTACAAACTCTGATTTGAATTTCTCCAACAAAATAACTTTCTTAGCAATAGTGTATCTGGGAAGACTGCACCCAACAGACATCAAGTCTGATCCGTCTGTCTGTCTGTCTATCTGTTTGTCTCTTACACACATGTACACAACCTTGAAAAGAAGAGTATATTTACTACCCACATAGGATTTATATGTTTTAGATTAAAAACTGTATACAAGATAAACTCTAACACCTTAATTTATTATTTTTAATATGGATTTTATTTATTATTTTAAATTTTGAATTCTAAATTCTATTTTTCCCTCTAAAATCTTCTCACACCCACTGAAAGGGCAAGCAATATGCTATTATACATATGAAGTCATGCAAAACATTTCTATATTATCTATATTTTCTTTTTTTAAAAAAAAGCAAAAAATGTGAAGTGTGAGAATTATACTTCAATTTGCACTCAGAATTCCTCAGTTCTCTCTCTGGAGATAGACAGCATTTTTCCATCATGAGTCCTTTGGAACTGTCTTGGATCACTATATTGATCAGAGTAACCAAGTCTTTTATAGCTGATCATCATTAAATAGTGCTGTTACTGTACACAATAAGCTCCCGATTCTTCACTCACTTCATTTTGCATCAGTTCATACAGTTCTTTCCACGTTTTTTCTGAAACCACCCCCTTGTCATTTCTTATTGCACAATAGTATTCCATCGTAATCATATGATACAACTTGTTCAGCCATTCCCTAATTGATGGACATCCCCTCCATTCGCAATTCTTTATTACTACAATAAGAGCTACTATAAATGTCTGTGTACATATAGGTGCTTTTTCTTTTTGTTTGGTCTCTTTATGATACAGACCTAATAGTGGTATTGCTGGGTTAAAGGGTAGGCACAGTTTACAAGATAAAGTGTTAAGGTAAATAAGTTATTATCTAATAACAATATTGTGATAAACATTCACAAAAGAAAGTTTGCATGTAACAGGAGATAGAAAGGGACTATACTTTTACAGAATTCTACTAGAGTCTGGCATTAATTGCCTACTATCTCTCAAGCCTGAAAATTCCTGGCAGCAACAAAATCAGAGACTTCTAAAGAAAAGCCCTAAGAAGAATTCCCAGGCAAAAGCTGGTGGGGGTGGAAAAGTTCAAACAGGTTACAGGTCCCCCAAAGAATCATCCTGTAAAGAAACCTTCCAGGCTAAAGATGATAGGGCAGAAAAACTCCAACTACAGAAACATTAATCTCAGAAAAAAAAAGAAAAGAAAAAAAAAATCTCTTGTGCAGATTCTCTTGTTTTCTAACTACTTCATTTCCCTACGCTCACTCTCCTCCTGCCAATTTTTAGGCTTTGGTACTTCCAACCTACTGAAGGTTGAAACTGCCATCTTGTGATATCACTATCTGTTACTATGCTCCCTTCTCTAGTTTCCATTCTTAAGCTGAAAAGGAGATACTTCAGAACATATGCTCGCATAAGCCACCAGCCTGAAGATAATTTCTCACCGCAATCTGTCAAATAGAACAAGTTTCCACCTCAGTCTTATAACCCTACAGATAAATTGACAATTGAAATGACAAGGGAAGAAGGGGACAAGATCACTCACTGAGGCAGTGGAAATGTTTTTCAGCTGATAGCAGCTACTCCAAATACTCTTTCTACATGAACAGCCCAGAATAAATGAATGGACTAAGATGCTGGGGTCAACAGAACAGCCAGGAATGAATGGCAGCCATCTGCTGATTTTTTTTTAGTATCTGCTTGTAAGGGGAACGTGGAGGAGTTGTTCCACTTGTTTTTCCAGGTGCATGGAAACATCCTAATGATGGTAGTCATCGTTTGGATGTGATTAGTGTCAACAACTGTGAACATCCAGGTGACCTGTGTTGCCATAGCAGAAAGGTACTCCTTGAACTTCTAAGAGAAGATGGTTTTGATGAGTTTCTCACAAACTTGACAGATAATTTTCTGGCATTAGTCCTATGTCAGTACCTATGTGAAATTAGTAGCTGACCTCTGGATACAGGCTGGGTAGGCAGGAAAGTGAAGGTACCATGCAGGTGATGAATACAGAACAAAAAGTGAACCAGTAATAGGGGGTTGCAATGAGGAAGAAGAATAGTTCAGTAGGAGTAAGGAAATGATAGAGATAAGAGGAAAGAATATTGTGGTAACAGGTGATCTTCTGAGTCAAGGATCTCTACATTTTAGTGAAGTCTGAGGGATGATCATGCTAAGAGATGGCTGATATGAAAGAGGTCATTAGAACTGAGCAGTCAATAATCTATGTAGTCTGATTGTTGAAAACATCATTCACATGTATACCTACCTAAGAATTATGGCACAGAATGGTGAGAAAGAGACAACTAAGAGCTAGGGGCATAGGCTACTGAAGAAAATGGGAGAGTCTCCTGAAGATCAGGAGATTACTTTATTGAGGACAAGGAAATGGCTATACAACTGCACTGACTAACACATGAAGGAGGAAAGGTTGTTGTGGGACAGTGGTAGAAACGTGGTCTTTTCTTGCCCGATGCTATTTCTTCTTTTTAGCCCAGTGAGTTGAGAGTTTGGAGCAATTATTTTCACTGGACTAGATTTGAAGTGTTATCCTCGGAGGAAAACCTGGTTTCATTCAATGCAAGGAAGTGGAAGGACCAATGGAGGAAAAGTTCAAGGACTAAGTGATTTTTGAATAGAACAAAGTTTTCCAAGGGCACAGAAGAAAAGGTTAGAAATTCTACCAATAGGCCTGGGGAAGGGTAGGACTGAGATGAAAAGGGATAAGAAAACAGAAAAATGTGTTAAGATAAGTGTTCTTAATATTTTTTGTGTCATGAATTCCTCTGGCAGTCTGGTTAAGACTACAGACCCCTCTTTCGGAACAATGTTCAAAATAAAATCTATAGTCTTACTAAGGAAACAAATTATATTGAAAGACAGTGATCAAAATATTTTCTTTAAGAAAAAGTTCACAGAATATTGGAGGGGACATTGAAAAATTGAGACACTAATACACTGTTGGAACTATGAACTGATCCAACCATTTTGGAGAGCAATTTGGAATTATACTCAAAGAGTTATAAAACTGTGTATACCCTTTGACTCAGCAATATCACTATTAGGTCTATTTCCCTAGGTGATTAGGGAAAAAGTAAAAGAACTCATATGTTCTAAAATATTTATAGTAGCTTTCTTTGTGGTAGCAAAGAAACAGAAATTGAAGGGATGCCCCTCAATTGGGAAATGGCTAAACAAATTGTGGTATGATTGTGATGGAATAATATTGTGCTGTAAGAAATGATGCAACAGGTTGATTTTTGAAAAACATGGAAAGACTTGCATGAAATAATGCAGAGTGAAATGAGCAGAACCAAGAAAATGTTGCATACAGTAACAGCAATATTGTTCTAAGAACAGCTTTTAATGACCAAATCATTTTGAGTATTATAAATACTCAAATCAACTACAAAGGACCTATGAAGGAAGATGCTATCCATATCCAGAGAAAAAACTGATAAACAGAAGTATGTCTAGTATGGTTTTACATAAATATACATATTTGTATCTAATGGTAGTCTTCTCTAGAGTGGATTGGGGAAGGGGAAAAACAAAGCATACAGCAGAGAACAAAAGAAAACTTAGGAGGAAGCACAGCAAAGCAGGGTAGCTTTGAAAACAATGTTTAGTGTTTATTTAGTTTTAAAAAAAGTAAACTGTGAAATGGAAATTTGTGGTTTTATATTGAATCCTCTTTTTTATGTTGTGCTATGTACATGGAAATGTTCTTTTTTTGTTTGTTTGTCTTTTATTTAAGTTCAAAATGAATAAAAAAGAAAAAGTTCCCAGAACTCAGTAAGTCAATAAACATTTATTAAGCACCTCCTGTGTGCCAGGTGCTATGCTGATATTAACCCCTAAGTTAAGAACTCCTGTATTAGAAAAGCATTTGATTTTAAATTTAGAATGGTAATAGTATATGAGAAGAACTGAGGAAGCAGAAGGTTGGATATTATTAGAGAGTTGTATAAACAAAAAAGGAGGACCAATACTGAATAAGCAGTTTTAGCTAACACAGTAATTATTAAAATTTTCTAATACCCAAATTTCAATTAGAACATTTATGAGACAATGTCTTAAAAGATTATGCTGAGCTTCAGGCATCTGGATTTCATATTATGTTAATTCTTCTGTACATTCTTTAAGTATTTAACAAAGAAAATGAGACTATAAGGACTTAGATGAAATGCTGTATTGGGGATAGGTCATACTGGAATAAGCGGCAGGATTAAGAAACAGAAAATGTATACAATAAAAAACTTAAGTTTTTTCTTGGTTGGGAAGTATCGATTAATCAATTAAAAAAGTATTTATTAAGCACTTATGTACCATGTATGTATCATGTACCTTGTACCATGTACCAGGCACTGTGCTAGGTGCTGGGAATATAATTACAAATAATTAAACAATCCCTACTCACAAAAGAGATTCCAATAGGGGCGGCAATTCCTCATTCTTCTTAATCTTCCAACAACCTATGACACTCTCAGTATCACCCTCTCTTCCTTAACACTATTCCTCTTTAGGTTTTTGTGACTGCTCTCTCCTGTCTCTCTAACCTGTTGACTATTCCTTCTCAGTCTTATTTTCTGGAACTAACTATGGGTGTCTCCCAAGCCGCCGCCACCTCCCTCACTCCTCTCTCTCTGTCTCTCTCTCTCTCTCTAGCTGGATCACAGATTAGGGGAGGAGTAATATCTAATGAGGCTTTAAAGATAAGGTGAGGCCAGGCTAAAAAGGGCTTTAAAAGCTAAACAGAAGAGTTTGTATTTTATCCTAAAGTCAATAAATAGGAATACACAAGAGCTGACTGATTAGGAAAATCATGTGGTCACATCTGAACTTAAAAAATTACTTTTGTAATGTGATCTGAACCTTAAATGAAGTCAGAGAAGCTAAGAAGTAGAATTGAGAGGCAATGATTTCCTGCCAAGGGAGACAGCCAGTATAAGGGCAAAGGATGGAATGCCCTGTTCAAATAGCAGCAAATAAGTTATGGACCCTGGGTAATGCAGTGTGTGGAATGGATCGTGTTTTTCATTCCCAACCTTCCAATGATCGTAAACCCTCCCCTCTTCAAACTTCACCATTTCTGGTGAAGGCACCACCATCTTTCCGTTTCTGAATCTCGTGTTATCCTGGACTCCTTAGTCTCTTCACATATCCAATCATTTTTACCTTGACAACATATTTCACATTTGACTCTTCTCCACTCACACAACTACCAACTTAGTCTAGGTCCTAATCGCCTTATTTCTAGATTATTGCAACTGCCTCTTAATTGGCCTGCTTTAATAAATGCTTGTTGCCTAACTAAATGAATGTATCTAAAACATGCAAAGTAAATGTGAGCTGTGCTTATTTTAATGTGGCTTAATGAATGTAATTTCTAAGCTGCTATCCTATATCCCATATTCAGGTGGTAAGAGGAGCATTTGAGGTGGCACAAACTAGGGACTTAATAAATGTTGCTTGATAGTAAGCTCATTCCACCCAGGTTTTAACCAGAGCTCTTGTGTGCTCAATACAATATTAAGATAAATTCAGGTTTCTTCTAAGTGACTCCGATACCTCGAAAACCCTTAATGAGAATACCAGAGAGAAACACTGTCCGCATCTAGGTCTTAGCCGAATAGTTATTATCTTTAATGTAACTTTGCTCTAAACTCAAAGCAAAATGTTTGCACTACATAGCTGGTAGTTCTTATTAATTATGTTACTTTTTCTCTAATTGAGAAATAAATACACTGAATAAAAACACAGAAATTTACAATCAAATAACTCCTGAATTTCAACAAATAGAACTCATGGCCGAAAAAAAATGAGAACCATTTCACAAGAAGACACTCTTTCTGGAATTAGGAACTTACGTGCTTCTTTAACTATGTTTAATTCTTTTACATAAAGTTGTAATAGCTATCATATGGAAATTCATGGAAATTATTTTGTTTAATTTAAGCGTCAGAATTCAATGCCAATATTGATTTAAAGTATTCAGTGTATGTTTCATCTGGTAAACAACATTGTCACCATTTTCAGACCATCTGAGGCAGACCACTTTTAACTCTAGGCAGCTAGGTGGTGCAGTGGATAGAGTGCCAGGGCTACAGTCAAGAAGACTCATCTTCCCGAGTTCAACTCTGCTTTACTAGGTGTGTGGCTTTGGGAAAGTCACTTAACTCACTTTGGCCTCAGGTTCCTCATCTCTAAAAGGAGCTGGAGAAGGAAAGGGCAACCTACTCCAGTATTTGCCAAGAAAACCCCAAATGGGGTCACAATGAGTCAGACACAACTGAACAACAACAACTTTTGGCTCACGGGAAGATATTTTCTTCCAATTGGAGACTACTTAACTTGAAGCAAATGATCTGCCTTGAAGAGGGCATTTATCTCAAAGAGATGAGTGACTTTCTAAAGGAGCTATTTTACTCACTACACAATCAGACAAGGTGAGAGCTATTCATGAACTAGGAATAAAAACACTCAAAAATTCCTCTAAATATGAATCTTGTGCCAGTTTAACCACAGAGCTCTTAAGCAGAATCTGCATATCTAAAAAAGGGCTATACGGAGGTACGAACAGCCTTTCATGAAAAAAGGCTTATACTTATATTGTTTTTTAAAATAGAAGTAAATAAGTTGAACAAAGACATGCTATAGATTAACTTTATAAAACAAGTACTAAGGTTGCTGTTATTGGGTTTTTTTTTTTAAAAGACATTATAACTGGCTTCCCTTCTGACTCTCCTGACATTCTACACTTTGCCACAATACCTCAGCTGCAGTCTCAACCTGAAATTTCCTTCAGTACCTTCCTCACCCTGGAATTACCATTTCTCCTGCAGTCTTTTCACCCAACAATATCGTTCCTCCATACTGGCCCTATTTTTTCATTGGTGAGCTTCTCCTAGAGCTTAAATTTTGTGGAGAGTCCTAGGCTGGCCAATTTTCATTCCCTTCCTGCTTGATTCCAACTTTACAGATTTCAAAACCATGCCCTTTTCTGATACCTTTATCCTACCCACCTCTAGCCCCTTTCAATTCTCTTTTGTGTGCTGTTTTCCCATTACAATTTAAGACCCTTGAGGGCAGGGACTATCGTGTGTGTGTGTGTGTGTGTGTGTGTGTGTGTATATTTGTATCCTGGTGTGTAATGCTCAGCACAAAGTACAACTTTAATAAATGTTACCTTGTCTTGCCTATCTCACAGTACTTGAAGGGCTGCCTTGTGGAAGACATTCTTGTTCTGCTTGGTCCCAGAGGCAAAAAACAGTAGTAAGAGGTTAAAATTCCACAGTCAGTCTCTTACAATTTTGGCCAGTGCTGATTGTTAGGATGTAGAATGGTTTCACTGGAAATATTCAAGCAAATGATGGATAATAACTTGTTGAGATGTTACAGAGAATTCATATTCAGGTACAAGTTAGATTAGATGACTTCTGAAATTCTGAATAATTCTGTTTGCATGTAGTTTAGCAAAACTATATTTTTAACACTAAACAGATTCTACACATTTCAAATTATTAAGTGATTTTTCTTTCATGGAGTTCAAAGTGTTTCTCTCAATTTATATATTATATGATAATGCAGAATGGCAAAAGGTGACACGGAGGCAGCACTGTATAGAGAAAATGCTAGCCATGGCTTCTGAAATACTTGGGTTTGAATCCCACTGCAGGCACTTACTAAGTGTGTAACCATGAACAAACTTCTCTCAACCTGTTTCCTCGTCTGTAATGTGGGGATAATAGTATTTCTAATAACCCCTTCATAATGTTCTTATGAGAATAAAATTAGATAATGCATGTAAAGTGCTTTGCAAATATTAAAGCACGATATAAAAAGCAGCAATTATAAAATGGTTAGAAAACTATGCAAAATTAAAAGAGTTTGGGGATTGGGAAGAGGATGACAGTAATAATCATAAAAACAAAGTAGACTAAGGAAGCTCAATTAATTACTCAAAGCCCAAGATTTCTTAGAATCATAGGCAGAAACTATTAAGTTTCCCTTTTGTATGGGTCTACATTAAAGAATAGCCAAGTTGATGACTGGCTCCCCTTTCTGTACTGAACCTTTTGTACATCTAAGCCCCATGAGAGGTAAGGCAAGCCAATTCCTTCATACATCTAGGATTTTAATGTAATCAAAACTATCACTGCTTCCAAAGCACAGAGGAGGGTTTTATGAAGACTTAGAACTTTTACCTCAATCAAACCACAATGGAAAGTCAACTTAAATAGCAGTTTCACAAGGGAAAAAAAAGCATTATAGAGGATAATAAGAATATCAATGTGATTACAAGATTGAAACTATGATAATCTTAGATCCCATGTTAAACCGACAAAAAGTAAGGTGTACTAGACAAAATATACGAGATCAAGATATAATATCTGGGTTTAATCGCTGTCTCTAAGTACTGTGGAACCCCAATAAATTACAGTCTGTTCTAAGAAAGAGACAAATGAAATTAAGGTGCATGGGTCCATTCTTTAATTTCTCTCAAGCTGGTTTGGCATGCATTGTATGGGAGTTCAGTACAAAACCAGGCTGCAGCCCTAAGGGAACCAGTTCTGAACTGGCTCGATTTGGGATTTGTGAGTACAGCGTTATATGCCTTTCGAAGAGTAGGTGTTCCCCAGGGATGCCAACCAACTCTGATTGGTCAACACACTGGGAGGTGAGCCATATTAAAATGAGGGTCTTTGAGTATGTTACTTAGGTCACTTAATCCTGGTCAAAGAGACATCAATTTCCATATCACTTGTCTTGACAATAGGGAGGAATTAATATTTTCCCAGACCTGTCCAGGCCACACTACAAGCAGGAATCCACCCATTTAGATTAGATCTAAATTTCTTCAGAAGAAGAAGAAGAAGAAGAAGAAGAAGAAACTCAGCTTTACAAAAGGAGAATGATGAAGCTCTGAGTCTCCAAGATAATGGTTACTAAGAAAAATCACTTTTCACAGTACTTATTGCTGTGACCTGGACAAGTCATCTAACACCTCTGGGTTTCAGAATCACGTCTCTCTCTTGGAAGCCATCTAATCCAATTCATACAGGAACCAGAATGTCCTCAACTGCATACCTGATCAGACTTACATTGGAGACCTCCAGTGAAGTGAGACCTTCTACTTCTCCTTATCTTCCTCTTCTATAAAGTGAGGGGGCTGGATAGCATGATCTAATATCTCTAAATCCTATAGTCCTTGGAACTCTCTAATACCTAGTCACAGGCAAGAGATAATAGAGTGGTAAAGACAGTCTCTGTAACTCTCCTTGCCACTCTTGGATTATGAAGATTAGTGCCTTTAGGAAACATTCTTGAAAGTTGTAACATCTTCTTTCACAAGAAAATTGTCTTCTTAAATGCTTTAGAGTAAAGAGAAAACAACCCCAAAACATAAGTGTTACTTACTGATTTTATTATATACCAAATGAAGCTGTGTTTGGAAAAATATAGACTGCTGGTAACCTTGTACTCAAATGTAAACAGAGTTCTTTACCTATAAAGAATTCAGTGTTAACTATCCTTGGAATATTAAGGCAAATGGGTTTAACTTCTGTGGGGAAATGTTTTATTACACTGTTCAGAAAATTTATTAATATGTTTATTATATATAATAAAATGTTTAAATCTAACTAGAGATTGTTTAAACCCAGAATGTCACCCTGACCTCAGTAACTCTCCCAGAATGCTGGAGATGGCTACAAGGGACTTTGGGTTCCCTTAGATCCTGGATCCACCCAAAATATTCTTGTTTTGGGTTCCAACACACAGGACTTGTTTTGGATCCACTCTAGCTTGTGTTTTGGGTTCCCCTGTATTTTTGCTTATGGTCAAATTATATTAAATGTTTATATTTAATCATTTCCATCTCTACCTTGCTTTCCAATTGCCTTCTTGGCAAAACTGCTTAACGGTGTACATGTGGGTTTGTGTGTGGGTACCCTTCTCTAAATTCTATATAATGTAAATCTTCCAAAGCTTGGTTGAGAGGGAGCCACACCTCCTTTCTGACCTGCTCTTCTCTGCAAAAATGACCTAATAAATTTCTTTCTAAAACTATTTCAGATTTTGGAGTTTGTTCTACTGAACAACCCTACCCTTGGGACATTAGGGCAAATGACTCTTGAAGGATTTAAAGAAACTTTTATGGACTATGGAGAGGTTATGCAATGGCTGGTATCTTTGTTAAAATAAATAATTCATTATTTTACCTGGTCAGATAAGTCAGATCAGTAAAGTAACTAAAATGGTAACTTCCTAATGACTTTTAGAAGTAACCTCAAATAGTAAAGCATAAGAACATGCAAAATGTATTACTGAGAAGAAAACAGAACTTTCCACAACAAATTTCTGCCCTCCCCACAAAAAACAAAAAAAGAAAAAAATTAACATTAGATTGTGAGTAACCAAAGTACCTTTCTCAAAAATGCATTCCAAAAAATGTTAATTCAAAACCATGCAGCATTGAAAGGATAAGAGTGAAATACAGCTTTCCTCTATTATACCTTTAAATTTTAACCACGCAGGTATTGATAGGAATTTGAAAGTATATTGAGGTTCTTAAAGTAAATCATCAGTCTATTTACCTGTACAATTCTCTGAGTACCATCAATGTTGACAGACAATAAAGGTGAAGCCAGGTTCCATTCACTGGTCACATTTAGTTTCGACCCATCAACTTCCACCTGTTGTGACACCAAATAAGACTGTTACCATGAAGACAGAGAGAAAACTGATCTCAAGTTCATTGCTGCATACAAAGCAGCAGCCATTTTAAACAGATGGCTCCCAAACAACCTGTCATGT
Organism: Vombatus ursinus; assembly: GCF_900497805.2. Classification (NCBI taxonomy): domain Eukaryota; kingdom Metazoa; phylum Chordata; class Mammalia; order Diprotodontia; family Vombatidae; genus Vombatus; species Vombatus ursinus. Next base: position 2,835,453 of record NW_020950082.1, read on the forward strand.
TTACTGCTCCTGCCATAAAAGACAGGGTCCAACAACACAGTCTTCCAAGCCATCTCTGGGGAGAGGTGAAGGACCTGTGAACAGCTGCCTCTGGGTACGGAGGTTTCAAGTGATTTTCAGTAAGTAACAAACAGCCATCCAACTTTTAAACCTATCTGGACATGCTACATTTACTGCAATTAGACAAGTAATGCATATAAATTCCAGTGACATTTTGCAACCCACGCAACAGGGCTTGCATATAATATCCTCTCCAAGGACCAAGGAAGAACTTTTTCTATGTTAATTTTAATGAAAGGCTCTACATTGTTATCTTAATTAAACAGAGTCTGTAATTAAGCAACATTCTTTAGTGTTGCATCTCAAAGTCTAGTCAAACTTTGCAAAGTTCTGTCATATTTTTTTCTCAATCTCAAATGACTAATTTCAGAACTACACGTCAACTCCAAGAAGATGATTAAGAAGAAAAATAACAAACATCATCTGTTTCTTAAACTATTAGATATAATTTTTGGTAGAAAATAATTAAAATTCCAAATAACATTAAGGTTATTGAAAGGAAGCAAAATTAATAAAGGCTGGTTTAAAAGTAAAATCAACCAAAATAACACTTTGAATTCATGTAATTTTTCCCTTTCAAGCAAAGTAACTTCACGGGTATTTTCTCATTAATTCTTTTAACAGAGTAGGCAGCAAAATACTTAAATTACTTAAATTACCATCTCCATTTCACAGACAAAGACAACCCCAAGAATAACTAGTTTTATAAATTTATCTAGGTTAAAAAAAAAAAAGCGGCAGAGTCAGGATTATTGACTATTGGCTGTCCTGGATTTCACTTCTAAATAAATCACAATGATTATCTTAAACAATTTTTACTCCACCCTAAAATACAGTGACATCATTGGACCTTTAATAGAGTGAACTAGTAGGGATCTCACAGGTCATCTGATTCAAGTCCCTGCATTTTACAGATTAGCAAAGTGAGATCCAGAGAGGTGAAGACATCCAAGGTCCCACAAATACTCAAGTGGCAGAGCTAGAATTTTAATTCAAGTACTCTGCTTCAAAATACACCAGTTATTTCAATACACCTACCCATAAAAACAATCCTATTCCAAAGACAATTCAGTGAATAATTTTGCTACTTTGATGACATCATTAATTTTGGTACCTGTTCAACCCATATAGATCTTCTGGTACTATTCAATTTTTTTTTTGCACATAATAACTTTAACATACATAAGAAAAGAGTAAAAGGGCCAAAGGATGAAGTTATCTAAATCACTGAAAACTGTTGACATAATTATACCATAATTAAAGAGCAAGTAAGTTTTTTAAATTAAAATTCTTTTAAAAATACTTTATAAACCCATTTCCCCCCAAGAAAACTGAAATTCTTTGTGGTTTCAAATTAATGCTTTCTTTGAATGTTCTTCAGTTCACTGAGAGCTTTGTTCTAATTATTAAACAAAGAAGAAACATAGTTATGACTTTATTTTGATTTTAACCTATCAATCAAAAAGCACTTATTAAAGTACCTACTGTGGTAAGAGCTAGAGAGACACAAAGTTTAGATAAGACAGTCTTTACCCTAAGGAAATTTAAAGTCTAGCAAAAGGGATATGACACGCAGAAAAAAAATGAAAAATAAATTAGAGAAGTACAAACAAAGTGTGAAGGGAAGAGGAAGGGGAAGTGGGAGGGGAGGGAAAAATAGAGGGGGAGGGCAGGGCAGGGCAGATCCATGGTGCAGATATTTTTTATTCAATTGTAATACCTGTTATCTGTTTGGTACTCTGACCATCGAGCTTAATCTTAAAAGTTTCCCTCTTGGGGAAAAGTATTTACTGTTTTACATTATAAAACATTCAAATTATTTTTTTAAAATATAGTGAGATAAAATAAAAATACCTGGTACATGGGATAAGAGGATTCTCTCTCAAATATGAATTTTTTAAATGGCTACCTAGAATTTAAAATGATCAAATTTTGTGTTAATCTTATTTGCTTCAATTGTACTAGCATCATCTTGATAAGATCCAAGTCACTAAAGCAATATACTTTGTATAAAATCAGCACTTAATACTTGATAAAACCAGTTAAAACTAGCAAACAAATTTATACTAAAAAGAAGGCATGAGTAACGTGCCAATTTGAAGCAAAGTTAATTTTCAAAGGAAATTCCCCTATCTTTAAATTATGGTTAATATGACTCATTTCTAGAGTTCACAAACAAATATTTTCTTGAGAAAGGTGACAGATAATTCAGAATCTGTAACAGTTTCTTTTAGCCTACTGAGTTCCAATGTACATGACACAAATATTTTATCAACACGTCCTACAGCTGATAAGAATTAAATAAAGTTAATAGATAATGTACATTAGGAAGAATCTAAGAATTGTTCCAATTTGCATTTCTTTAATTATTAGTGATTTGAAACATTATTTAAATTATAACCCTATTATTTACCTGAAACAACTTTCTTCATTAATGTTCTAATTACCAAATCCTATGGCCTTTTCTCATTTCTCATTCTTTTTGATCTCTTTTCAGCATCTGACACTTTTAATCATTCTTTCCTCTTAGATACTCCCCTATGCGGTTTTCATCATTACACAGCTCTCTCTTAGATCTCCATTTCTAACTGCTCTTTCTCAGTCTCCTTTATTGGAGACTATCTTCAGCTACCAGTGTCTCCCAAGGCTCTGTCCTGGGCCTCTTCCTTCTTCAATCTCTAGACAAAAGGATTTGTTCTGTGAAGTTTGGATTCAGTCAAAGGGCCATTCTGGAGGACCTAGAGGGCCACATGTGGCCTCACCGCAGGTTCCCCACCCCAGTTCTAGACCATAACTCTAAGTAATTTCATCAATTCCCATAAATTCAATTAACACCTCTAGATGACTTCCCGATCTTTACATGAAACCTTAATCTCTCTCCTAAATTCTTGTCTAGCATCACTAACTGGTTGGTGAATATTTTCAATTGTATGCCTCAAAGGCATCTCAAACTTAATGTCCAATCCATCCTCTGCATAGCTGCCAAATTCCTAAAGTACAATTATCAAGTAATCCCCCTTCACAATCTGGTTTTAGCCTACTTTTCTAGGGTTACAGAATATGATTCCTTTTCATAGACTCTTAAATTTCAGCCAAACTTACCTATTTGCTGTTCCTCAAACATGCATTCCATCTCCCATCTCTCTGCCATGGCACACACAATTCCTTATTTCTTAAAATGTTCTCCCTGCTAACCTGCACCTCTTAGAATTTCTGGCTACTTTCAAGATTCAGCTCAAGTATCATTTGATATTGATGGTCCTTCCAGATTCTCCCAGCTGTTAGTGCCCTCACTGCCTTAATTTAACTTTGTGTTTATTTTGCATATATTTTGTATTTATTTTTCTGTAAATTGTTGTTACTGATGTTATTTTCAAACAAAACACTGTTGTTGTTGTCGGTTTTCTTCTTCTTGTTGTTGTTTTTCCATAGCAGAGAGTGTAGGGAACGTTTTTGTTTATCTTTGGATCCTAGCATCCAGTGCAGTGACTTGTGCAGAGTAGGAACTTAATATGTGTTTGTTAAATAAATGCAATCTGGAACTGGTAGTTTTCTGTTAGTCACTTTTAGTTGCTTTGATGTATTTTTGTTTCTGAATTTGTATATTTTTTTCATATAAATAAATGCAAAAACCCCTCAACTCTTGGGTACTGAAATGGGAGGCAAAAAGAAGCATGAAGGGAAACAGGATACTAAAGGAGTATAGGATCACAGAAGAAGAGAACAGAAACTGATTAGAAATTAGATGCAAATTTCTAATCTCAAGGAGTCAAATTGACTCAGATTAAGTCAGAGAAGTCAATGTATTAAATTGGGGTTCACTGATTGGCAAAAATTTAGAAATTAATAAAATGTGAAAGTAAAATGTCCTTGGGTTCAAGGACAAGTTTTCTAAGGTCAGTTCCATGGAGAGGCTAAATTAATTTGTTGTACAGAATTTGCATGTTGCCTCCCCCATTAGACTATGAGCTCACTGAAACCAGGGACTGTCTTTTGCCCTTCTTTGTATCCTGAAAGCTAATTATTAGCACAGTGAATCACACAGAGCAGGCACTTTATAAATATATACTGACTTGAAAATAACACTAAAAGGCAACAGAACAAAACAGACTAATGGCAATAGCCAATCCTAGAAAACAGGTGATAAAACACATTTCTCTTCTCTTGTTAAAGAAAGAGGGGACCCACAGGTGTGGAAGTAAAATTACATTATCAGACATTACTTTCATGGACATTTTGCTTAACTGTTTTTCTTTGCTACAAGGGAAAGTTCAGAGAGAGAGAAAAAGAAAGAGAGAGAGAGAGAGAGTGTGTGTGTGTGTGTGTGTTTGTAAGGGTGTGTTATACTGGGAAATGACTATGACGTAAAAAACAAAAGCCATCACAAAAAAAAAAAATTCCAGGAAGTTCAAGAGCTTCTGGGCAGCATGTGAATTTAAGTCCCCCCCACCCCCCAAAAAATGTTTTTCTGGCAAAACAATGAATATCAAGAATGACCTTGCACAGGTTATTTGGGCTTTCTGGTCCTTAATTACCTAATCTGTAGGATGGGAGGAGTGAATCAGAGGCCTTTTGAGGTTTTTTTTTTTTCCTAGCTCTAAATGTATGATTCCATGGAGTGATGATTTTTCTTTATGAAGTATGGAGACAGGCTATGTTGAAACATGATGTCTTCCCCCACATTTCTATTGAATCCCTGAAGCCAAATCATGGTATTTTAAGCTTTTGGAGGGCTCTCTGGGTGATCTAACCTGACCTTCTGATTTGTCTGATGTGGAGGCTAAAGTCCCAGGACAAGGGAAAAGGGTGTTATAGAACTTAGTCAGGCAGCAGAGGTAGCTAGGTAAAGCAGTGGATAGAGCTTTGAATTCAGAGTCAAGAAAAGTGAGTTAAAGTTTACCCTCAAACACTTACTAGATATGTGACCCTGAGTAAGACCTCTCTCAGCCTCAGTGTCCTGACCTATGAAATGGAATAACAGTACCCACCTACACAGTGTTGTTGTGTGGATAAAATAAGATAATATTTGTAAAGCACTACATAAATGCTAAGTAGTGGTTGTGTGCTAGTGGTAGGAATACTGGTAGGAATATCAGTAGCAGCAGTAAATAGAGCTAGGATTAGAATCCAAATGCTCTAACTTCAAAGCCAGGGTTCTTTCCACCATATTAGGAAGACCCCTTGCACCAAGAAGAAACACTTTCTTTTTCCTTATAGTCTTTATACGGAGTTTTCTCTTTCGGGAAGTTTCTTACTGATATTGACACATATTAATTTGGTAAGAAAAAACTTGAAATAAGGTCTGTCTTCCCTCCTCATTTCTGCTGCAAAATAGAACTGTCTACATTCTAAAGCTCTTTGTTTTGCAGAATTCAGTCACTCCAATATTGTTAGATTGTGTAATATTGCTGAACCTCTTATCTTTTCCTGATTGAGTCTGAATATTGCTATAATTTTGATTCTTGATCATTAAAAGGAGGTTTATTTTGATTACATTAAAAAAGTAGACTAGTTTGTAGATTTTTTGCATACCAGGCTAAAGAGTTTTTATTCTAATCTACAGGTAATAGGGAACCACTTCTCTCATAATGACTTTAAGATTATAATAACAACTGTAATTAAGTTTTATACAAATTTGCCTTACAGTTCTGTGAGGGAGATATTATAAATATTATTACCATTTTATAAAAGAGGAAACAGACTCAGAAAGATTACGTCACAAAGTTTGTAAGTGTCAGAGCTGGGATAAGAACTTAGGTGCCCCAATTTGAAGCCCACATCTTTTTCCACTACACCACTGGCATGTGACTACAGCCCTTTTCTTTGAACTTTGTATGTGCTGTAGCTCAGACCTCCTCTTCAATGATGACCTTTGAGTACCTTAACCTTAATTTTAGATTATCACCCCCTAAGTATAGAATCTCAAGGTTACAAAATGCTATCAATTCCAATGCATAACTGAACAAGAATCACAATACAATACAATTTTAAAAAACGAAGCATCAAGTCTATACGCTCAAAGATCCTATGTTCTATTGTGGTTTATAATATGTAAACAGATAAGTACATACAGAGTAATTTGAGGAGGGAGACAGTACTAGCAAATAAAGAGATCAAGAAAGCTTCCTTAGAGATGTAATATGAACCAAGCTTTGAAAAAGCCAGGTGTTTGGAGATGCAAAGGTGAGAAGGGAATACATTCTAGGCACTAAGAACAGCCTGTTCAAAAGCAAAGAGATGGGAAATGGAGTACTGAGTGTAGGCAAGAGCACTTTGGTTTGGCTGACAAGCTGGCATACAACCTTTATTTAAAGAGCTTTAGTGAGAGGAAAAAACTATCTATCATGGCAGCCAATTCCATTTTTAGACACATATACTTGGTAGGAAATTCTCCTTCTATGAATGAAAAAATGAATGGTGGAAGAAAGGAAGGAAGGAAGGAAGGAAGGAACGAAGGAAGGAAGTAAGGACAGATTTATTAAGCATTTACTTTGTGTAAAGCACTGGACTAAGTACTGAGGATACAAATAGAAAAGTTAAGACAGTCTTTTTCATCAAGGAGCTCACATTCTAGTGGGGGAGATAATATTAATGGAAGGCTTCAGCTTAAACTCAGATGGAAATAGTCCTTAGGGACCAGCAGCAAAGCAGATGGTAATATCTTTTTTTAATGTCATTTCTACTGATAAAATTCTATTAGTTTCTGATGTTGAACCATTTAATAGGTCAAGAACTTTCTCTTCTGGACCTTCCATAACTGATAACAGGCTTTATTTCCACAGGGGTTGGGAGCATTGCTATTCCCAAGGCTTTTAGGTTCAGAGTCCTTGAGTTATCGCCATCAGGGTCTGAGGAGAGACAGGAGTCAAGGTGGTGGTGGTTTGACTTCCTCTTATCTCCTCCCTAAGGGGATCGTGCTGCTTGAGCAAAGTTGGCTTGCTGGATCTGTTTGGATCAGCTGGCTAGCAGTTGGTGGGCAGAGCTGGCCCCCTTTCCACGATAGTTGCTTCCTCAGAAAATGGCTGCAAGGGATATGCTCAAAGCAGGACTGATGATCTGGAGCATGTTGCCCTGCTACAGCTTTTGTACCTATCTGCCAGTTGGCGGCAGTTGGTTAGACAAAATTTCTCTATCTACAACTTCCTACTATTTTTCTGAATTTTTTCCTTCAAAAAATTGATACCTATCATGTACCTCTTAAAAGCTTTTCTTCACCAAATTAAAGATCCTTAGGGCCTTTAAAAGACAATTTCTTTTGAAAGAGGACATGTGATTTCACTGGCATAAGGGACTTCCTGTGCTAATACAGAATGACACTGGCTCTGCAAGTTAGTCTTAGAAAGTTGCCACAGGTAGTGAGTGTAAATGGCCATTATAAATGGGTCTATAACTAAATAGAAAAGATAACACCAGTGGTTAAAAAAAATCAACCACAAGTACTGAAATGATCCAACCATTCTGGAGAACAATTTGGAACTGTGCCCAAAGGGCTATAAAAATGTGCATACCCTTTGACCCAGCAACAGCACTTCTAGGGCTACATCCCAAAGAGATCATACAAATGGGAAAATGACCCACATGTACAAAAGTATTCATAGAAGCTCTTTTTGTGGTGGCAAAGAATTGGAAATTAAGAGGATGCCCATCAATTGGGGAATGGCTGAACAAGTTGTGGTATATGAATGTAATGGAATGCTATTGTGCTATAAGAAATGATAAACAGGCAGACTTCAGAAAAACCTGGAAAGACTTGTATGATCTGATGCTGAGTGAAGTGAGCAGAACTAGGAGAACACTGTACACAATAACAGCCACGTCGTACAATGACTAACATTGATAGACTTAACCCTTCTCAGTAACACAAAGATCTAAGACATCTCCAAATGCCTCACGACAGAAAATGCTATCCACATCCAAAGAAAGAACTATGGAGTTTGAATGCAGATTGAAGCATACTATTTGCTATTTTTTTCTTCTGTTGTGTTGTTTCCTCTTTCTGGTGGTTCCTCCTATTGGTTCTAATTCTTACTTACAACATCACTAATGTGAAAATATGTTTAATAGGAATGTATACGTATAGCCTATATCAGATTGCATGCCGTCCTGGGGAGGGAAGTGGGAAGGGAAGGGAGAAAAATTCAAAACTCAAAAGCTTATGGAAGTGATGGTTGATAAATCAAAATAAATTAATTAAAAAAATCAACCACAACCATAATACACTTTATAGTTTATGCTATGACAAATAAATCAAGTTACCACTGAGTTTACCAAATCTCCCCTTTGGAGTCATTGCTCTGGATAATGGGAAATCTATATTTTGCTTGAGTTGAGCTTTTATGACAATTGAATTCTGTGTAAATGGAACTAATGAAACTGCATTTGCTGTTTTAGTTTGACTGAGTGCTATCTCAACATCTTGTGATATTGCATAACTGTCTTGCTCTGTACTCTTCTACTTCTATGTCTTCCTTCCCTGCCATATTATGTTTGTCGTTTCTACATACCTCTCCAGGATTTCAGAAATTCAGCATTTAGGCATAGTAGTTAGGAGTTGATTAACAATTACTCTCAGTCATCCTACAGAGCAGTCTAATGTAACAGAATTCAGGGGAATCTTAGTGGATACTATTTCTTCAGAGAGGCCTGATGGATGCTCACAGTTGATCCAAATGATGTCACATAATAGCGAATTCTCAATGACCCAAGAACTATGACCAAGAAATTGCATTACTATCTTAAAACATTATCCTGAATGAAGGAGATACTAGCTGTTGTTGACTATATTATGCTTAAATAACCCCTCAATAAACACATTAGTGGTAACACTCAGGCTTTATAAATTTACAAAGCCAATCTGATCAGAGGTCGGACCATCATTTATCACTTAAATAGTAATTATACGCACAATCTTGCCTTTAAATGGAATTGTAGGTCTCTCTCAGCTATATTTGCTTCTAAATTTACCCTATGTCTAAACATGTAGATTTATACTGTCATTTTCTCATTAAATAATCTATCCTTGACCAGAAGTAGATCAAGAGAAGGTCGTAATGGCTTCAATATAAAAAAAAAAAATCAAGTCAACTGTCAATCATTTGTGTCAATGGAGAATAATTATATAGATAATGAAGAGTGGATTGATTTAAGAAAAAAAAACCCAGGCCTTCCTAGTTTTAATAGGAAGCTGATGGAAAACGCAGAAGGAAAAGCATGATTGTAAGACCATGGTTGGGAGATACGGCAAACTGGAATGGTTCTGGATAATTTCTAGCAAAAGAATTAATACTAACTCCAAAGCAAAAGTCACTAGGATCATAGAAAAAGGAAAGTCTACATTCCAAGGATAATTTACCATGTATAAATAGTCAAATTTGGACTTCAAAAATTTTGTTAGGAACCCCTAAAATATCACCACTGCTGTTACTGTATTTCTAAAGAATTAACAGCATTTTTTTTTTTTTTGCCTTTTTGGTGAGGCAATCAGGGTTAAGTGACTTGCCCAGCGTCACACAGCTAGTAAGTGTCATGTGTCTGAGGCCAAATTTTAACTCAGGTCCTCCTGACTCTAAGGCTGGAGCTCTATCCACTGCGCCACCTAGCTGCCCCAACAGAACTCTTAAGAAGCTCACTCTCAAAACATAAAAAGAGGACATAGGGAGCAATATGATCATGTGTTATTAAATTAAAGTACAGAGAAATGCACTATGGTACCTAGAATCCTATGGCAGAGTTAAGAACAAGTTTCTTATCTTTCAAGCTAGAGCTTTATCCATCAGGCCAAATAATATCTCTATACATCATCATTTGCAGAAGTGGGGGAGATGGGAAGTAAATAAAGTTAACAGGGAAATGACAAAAAAAGAATTGTACTCCTATTTTACAGTAAAACACAAAGTAATAGGTTTATATTATCTGTTAAAATCTCTAATAGAAAGATAGACTTATTGCCATTACATACTCAGTTACTAATTATATGCTAGTAAAATATTAAAGTAATAGGACCAAGGGTATCTTGGGCAATAATTAATTTCTATCTGCCCTAAATAATAAACAACTTTTTGATAGTGTAATTGAAAACCATTTTAGTTGTAGCTAATTCATAATAAAATAGTGAATGCAGAGTTCATTTACATAATAGTTTAAAAACAATATTTCTTTCTTATTCAGAAAATATTTCCTCCCAAGAACTAATAGGAACTATAATTTTATATTCCACAAAACCATTTAACTGAATTTTTGGTACAAAAAATGCTGATGAGGAAACTCTTCCATGAGTTGTTTGGAACATTCTATTTTCCTACCTACGCAATCATAAGGGAAAAAGTAGAGAGCACACCCTGAAATAATTTGGCATTAGAGAGATATTACCTACATCCTTTAATATTAAAAAAAACCTCATTTCCTCAGCTATCTCATGATATAGTCAGAATATTTTAACTAACCATTGCATAAGTCACTTGACAAACATCCTCTTTATTTTAATCACTTAAAGATATGCAACCCTTTAGGCAAATATAAGATATATATCTTTTACCCAAATTAAGTCAAATAGGTCTTATAAATACCAAGTATTGCTCCTTTTGTACATGAAGAGTTTGGCTGCTGAAAGAGACAGAAAAAGAACACGTATGTATGGAAAAACAACAAAAATCCACTTGCAAAGAAAAATAGTTTCACAGATAAAATATGAAGAGAGACATACATGGTTCTAAGGGCTAGATAAAGACCTGACCCTCAGATAAAAGTACTGAGAGAATCTGTTTCAAGGCAGAGCAATGACTACAGTATCTATGGATTGAGGGAATTATGATCTATTAGCTCATCTGTATAAGACTATTTTTTTAGTGTTTTAAAGATTACGACATATACAATTATAAATCAAGTAACTGCCTAGGGTCTATAGAAATATTATATAAGGACTTCAGGGTTCATAGCTGACAGAAAGACGGATTCTTGAGCTTTACTGCATATAGTAAAGAGCTGCGTGATAATCAGGAAGCTCTGATTTGAGGCCTTAAAGAAGCCAACTAGAAGAGAAAAAATTGAGAAGAATTATAGAACAAGATAGAAGAAGGTGAGTTAGCTGAGCACAGAAATCATAGGAAGCAGGGACAGAAGACATAGAAGCCTTTCGGATGAGATAAATAAATGACTCTTCAACTGCTTCACTGGGTTTTGCTTATTTAGAGGTATTCCTTTGCTAACGGGCTGGAGGAAAGCTGGATCTCAGAGGTTGAGAGCTGAGTCTTGCTCCTTTGTAAAGAGTGATAAGGGCCATTTTTCCCTGATATCACCTCAAATGAGAAAAGAGAAACCTCGCAGGTGCCCTTTTGCCCTCTACAGCTCTCCCTGGAAAAAACAAGAAGACAAAAGACAAGACACTGCATCTGTTGGGTTGCGAGTTGCATTATGCTATGAGAAGCTTGGAGCTACTTAGATAGAATAGAATACCCTGCTCTTTGCAGACTGGAAGAACCCAGAAGTTCTCCAGTTTAAGGGAACTGTTTGAAATGAAGCAACATTATACTTTTTCTTAGCACTGAAGGCAGCTGTGAGCAAAGAAAGCTTGTAACTGCATCACAGGTTCCAGAACCAAAGAGGATTGATTTTGTCCAGGAAGAGAATAATTAAGACCAGAAGGAGGGCAGCGAGCAGAGAAGGGGTTTTGTGAAGTGCAGATTATTCATAAAGGATGATGACCATGAAAGTCTGCAGTAAACTAGAATGATGAGTTGTACCAGTCATGTACCTCCCAGCTATGTTTATTTGAGTGTGAGCCCCTTCTGCCTCCTTGACACTGTACATTTCGGTGGAAGACTGTGACTCAGTTTTCTGGATGGACTATTATACTGTAATAATACCTGTTTTGGTCTTCTATTGAGTAACTGTAATATCCAATTATTGCTGATTTTGTCATCTACTGATTAAATGTTATGATTATTCCTGCTTTTTTTGTCTTCAGATGAGTATTATAATTGTTGTTATTATTATTCCTTTTGCCTTATAGTTTAGCAACTATTTCAGATTTGAGAGTTAACAGCAACTGATCTTGCACAAATTGGAAGCATAATGGTAGAGATTTAGGAGCTACAGGGCCAAGAAGAAGAAGCTCATCCCTCTCAAACCACAGTCACCTCCAAGATATTAAGAAAAGAAGATTTTAAATTTTAGCCACAATAGTGGGACTGACCAAACTATGCCCCAGGTTACATGTAACATATCACTGAGGAGGATATTTAAAAATAATGACAATATATTATTAATAACTAGCATTTACATAGCACCAACATGTACCACACAGTGTGCTAAGCATTTTATAAATATTATTTCATTTTAACAACCCTGTGAAGTAGGTGCTATTATTATCCCCACTTTATAGATGATGAAACTGAGGTAAACAGGAGTTAAGTGACTTGCCCAGAGTCATACAGATAGTAAGTGACTAAGGTTGGATGTGAGGTCACATTTGTCTGAGTCCAAGCAGAAAATTCTATCCACTGCGTCACCTAGCTGCCCTTAATGTATGTGTGTATGTCTAAAATAATAATAAAAGTGATAATAATATCAAAAATGTTTCTGAAAATAATTAAGTTATGAGGAAACAGGAAACGTAACAAGATATTTTTAGCATTATACAATACAGGGATCTTTGGCTTGCAAAGAATAAATTATGAATATTAGTATAATGGAAGGTCAAGTCACTTCTTTCTTTTCTTTATTTTAAAAATATTTTGATAAATTCTGTATAGGCTATTTGTATATCCTTGCTGTTAAATGTCTGTTGTTTATTGATAAAAAAAAATCTACAATTAATGATCTAGAATAGCATTGGTACTTTGTAACCCCTGTTGTTTTAATAATCCTGCTATGTCGTTATTTTCTTTATGCACTGCAGATAGGTAAGAATCTTCAATTACGTGATTTCACCTCTTAAGTAAATCTAATCATTTCTTTAGGAAAAAAATTTATAAACTCTGGCACATTTTGTTTCAAATATCTATGGAAGTATTTATGATATTCCAAAATTTTGAGTATGAATTCCAGAATTTTACCCACTCAAATGCCCTTTAGGAGGCAAATGAGATGCATTAACTGATAAGAGAATAGATTCCCTCATAGTTTGTTTTTTAAACCATGGAAACTGGTTCCTTTTTTGTAGAACAAAGAAGAAAACAGGACAAAAAAATTAAGAGGAATGAGACATAACAATGGTGAAGCTCTGAGTTGAAAGAATGAATTAAATAGCCTTATGTTTTACGTGTAATTAAAAAAATCATAAAGGATGTGAATACCATAAGAACATTGTATATGCTGATCTGAAATCAACTAAGCTTACTGGCCTCTATTTAATTATCGCCTCATTAATTGTAACAACTATAATTTCTTTCTTTTAAAAAACACATTATTTTGTCCACAGTTTAATTATAATACTAGTTTATTTTATATTGAAGTGATAAGGTCACTCTCTGACAATAATACTGTAAATTATATCAGTTTAGTAATGATGGCTGTATGAATCTCTCTAAGTAGATGAATTTGACAAAAGGAAACAATATACAATTCCCCCAAAAGTCACAGATTAAATTAATTTAACAGTTGATATTTTAATTCCTTAAAATATTTCAATAATTTTTATGGCCACCAAAATGCAGATGAAATAATACAGTGATTTCCTAAAAGGAATTGTTTCAGAAGAAAGATCATTGGCGTACCCTGCCATTAAATACTGGTAATTAAATGCATCATTTTTCAGACTAATATTACAACTACTTTTCATAATAAATCATGAGAAGTGCTTAGTTTTATTTATTATAATTTTTTTTTTTTGGCAAGGCAATCGGGGTTAAGTAACTTGCCCAGGGTCACATAGCTAGTGAGTATCATGTGTCTAAGGCCAGATTTGAACTCAGGTTTTCCTGACTCCAGGGCCAGCGCTCTATCCACTGTGCCACCTCACTGCCCCTCTTAGTTTTAAATGGACATTAAATATGTCATTTTCAACTTGATGGCACTCCCTGCAACTCTTACAATACAATTCTGATTTTCTTTTTATGTTTCATACAAAGGACTTCTATTTTTCTTACGTCCTGCTTACATCTACTTATTTATTGATAATTGTCCTTTCATCAGCCCTAGCTTACTTTTCCACATCTCTAATGATCTAGTGTGTGTGCATGTTCTCTTCCCACCATGGGTTCTTCTTGATAAATAATCAGTAGCCCTAATGGTGTATCCAATGTTTATATTTTATTTAATCAATACTTAGACCTATTCATCATATCAAAGAAATGACTCACAATCTTGACACTGGTATGAGTCAATTTCTTCAGGATTTCTCTAGAAAAAATTTAAATGTAGTATGTGGGCAAACATTAAGTCAATCATAAAAACAACCCATGAGAACTAGCTAGGGAAAACTATTATTTCTACAAAACCTCTGGCATAAAGAGAGTAACTGACAAGTTAAGGCTAACAGATTAACTAGAAGCTTTCATTCCTCGTACACAGGAAATAGGAAAACTCCAAATTCCAGTTTCTACTGTTACTATTAGTGGCCCAATAAATTACTTAAATCACAGTATTGCCTTTCAAAATAAAATGGCAGAAGTATTGATTAGACTGGTGAAAACACTGATACCAAATAATTACACAACTTAATATCTTAATCATTGGGGTAAGTTTTTACACTGTCCATCGAGATTCTGAAATCGTCATGTCAGAAAACTGGTACAGTAGCAAGAAAAGTATCCAGGACAGCTTACTTATGGTGACCACATGTTTGGCCAACTAGATGCAACTGTACACTCTGTCAAGGCAAACTAGAGAATGAGCATCTAAAATCTGATAACCATCAGTAAATAGGCAGAATGTGTTGACAATTCTGTTCCTAATTTTAGGATTTACTGAATATATTTCTGCCTTCTTCACTAAGAGGCCTTCGCATATCAAAAGGGTGTTACAAGGAAAACAAAACAAAGCAACAAAAATAATTTAAAAGAATAAAGAAAAGCATAATTTATCATTTTCCAGGCTGGCATGTGTTGTACTAACAATACCCAATATGCACACTAGCCATTAGTTAAACAAACTAAACATAAAGTTAGGGAATAAATAGTCATCAGAGGAATAACCTACTTGTTTGCTGATTGTTATTAGGCATTATCCAGTTGTACATATATCCAGAGTTTATCTGTATCATGTATTCCAGTCTGTGTTACAAGGTGAAATTAATGATGTTGTGAGTGATTATGGATAGAAAGAAAACAACATACAATCAACCAATCACTTTTATGAAACAAAATAAATTTACAACTTTTGCCAGTGGCCACAGCTACTCCTTCCACAATCTACTGATATTTATGTTTTATTTTCTTGGATGTGTAATCTCCAAGTAACACTTTTGCTTAAAAAAAAAAAATTAAAAAGAGCTAAGCTGGCCTGTTTGATCTCATTATTTTATTTAAAATTTTTTCCAAGTCCATAATTATGCTACATTGTTTAGAATAGTAATTCACGACATCTTTAAATCATTTGTTCTACTCCTGTATGTGGTTACTCCATTTCAGCTAAATATGCAACTCTTTGGGTATCTTGATGTCAACCTCACCACTGGTCTTGTTATTATAAGTAACAACATGTTAATTAGTAATTAATAAATCTTGTTATTTATTCTTCCCATTAAATAATCTACATATTCAAATGGATCATGATTTATGCTTGAACAAATTTCTTTATGAAAATAGGGATTAAATTTGACTCTCTACTTTGAATTCAAATACAGTTACAAATACAAAGATTTTTATTTATTTATTTGTGTTCAATATAGAATTGTAATGAGGCAAACAATTTTTTGCTATTGTAAATGGAGGTTAAAAAAGAATTTTACTAATTTTTCTTGGTGATTTATATAACAAATATTTGTAAAGCTTCTACCTATTTGTAAAGCACCAAGCTAAGTATCCACATTCTTACATATGTATTCATTCTCAATTATATTTCATGAGTAGGCAAATTCTGTACAGGTCTAAAAGTATAAGCTTATGTAGTATATATTTCAATGAATATTAGGGAATTAGGATTTATATTTTCACAAGGAAAAGACTGATGTACAGTGTGTCTCTTTTTAAAAAATATCCTGGGTGGTGGTCCACAATGGGGGAAGGAGAACCACATCAATGACCCATGAAGGATTCTTCAAAATAGTAAAGCAATATGAAATTCCCATAGACTGCAACAGTTCCATGTCCATGGTTTCATAACATGGGGGTTACATGTTACTCCCCTATTCAAGAAACTCCAGTGGCTCTCTGTCACTCCCAGAATCAAATAAAAATTCTGTTTGGCATTCACAGTCCTTCATAATCTACCCACTCCAACTTCCACCAGACTTTCTAGTCTTCTTACACTTTGCTCTGAGCTACATACTCTTCAATCCAGGTACCCTGATCTCCTTGCTTTTCCAGGAACAAGATATTCCATCTCTTGGCTCTAAGCATTTTCCCTGGCTCTTGTGCTTGTAATGCTCTCCTTCCTTATCTCTATGTACTGGCTTCCTCCAAGTCCTGAATAAAACCCCATCTCTGCAGCACTTCTTAAACTGTGGGTTGCAACCCAATATAGGGCTGTGTAACCGAATGTGGGGGTTGAGAAAAATTTGGCAACAGTAAAAGGCTTCTGAATGTACAACCAAAAATTAATTTAAAATAAAATGCATAATGAATCTGAGGTGTTTCTGGCAGCACTTAACCATGTTGGATTATGCAACTTTACTACAACCTTGGTTCTTAACACACAACATGTGCACTTTGCACTGCACATGCTGTCATACCACACAACACCAATTGACGCTGCCAGAAACACCTCAGCTCAGATTCGAGACTATTGTATGTTATGAATTGCAGTGTTTTTACTCTACATACAAAACTGTTAAATGAATTTTAGCTTGGTATTAGGACAGAATTTCTAATAATTTCTGAAATGGCCCTAAACATACTTCTGCCATTTTGTATTACATATTTATGCTAAGTGGTGCTCTCAGCATTGACACATCGATCAACTCTGAGAAACACTGAAGGTGCTCTACATCCTACAGTATCAAATATTCTGCCAAGATTTAACTCTTTATGTAAAAATAAAGCACATCCATCTCATTAGTTTTCAAATTTGCTTTCATCTTTAATAAATGGTAAAATTGTATGTATACCAAAGAATTATTTTAAAATAAATTTCTTTATGATTTATTATCAGTAAATGTTTGATTTGTATACCTATTTTATAGCTGGGGTCACGTAAAAATTTCTGGAGTAAAAAGGGGTTGTGAGTGGAAAAAGTTTAAGAAGCCCTGTTCTATAGGAAGCCTTTTCCAAACTCTCTTGATTTAAGTGCCTTCTCTCTTTTAATTATTTCCTAGTTTTCCTGTATATAGTTTTTTTTTCCTATGTATTTGTTTGCTTGCTATTTCCCCCCATTACAGAGTGAGCTCCTTGGGGGCAGAGAATGTCTTTTATAACTGCTGGTATCCCCAGAACTTACCACAGTGCCTAACATACAGTAAGCACTTACAAAATGTTTAAAGACAAGACTGATTGACTTTTATGATAGATTTAACCAGTTGATTTGTTTTTCACCAGGGGTCAATAAATACTGACTATAATAGCCCTAATTTAAGCTTTCTTAGATAGCTTAAAAGCAAGGCAAAATGTATCAATTTTTAAGTTAAAAAAATATAAGTGCAAATGTTTTTAAGTGTTGATAATTCATGTTTTTAAAAATCCAAGTAAGATTTCTATGACAAATCAAAGCTTTCCAACCATGTCAAGAATCACTATATAGAGAACTTCACTAAGCCCTTTTATAACAAATACAAACACAGCACATATGTATGTATATGTGTATCCATGTAGAGAGAGAGAGAGGACACCAAATACATAACAAACCAACCTGCTACATCTTCACAACCACATATATTTAACAAAAGTCACTTTGAAAAACAAAGGAAATTTCAAATAAATACTATTTGAAATCTAACCAATATATAGGTTTCAAATTCACATCTGCAGAAAGAAAATTATCTATTCAAGCTGTTTGATAAATCCTTTTAGTTCTGGATGACTGCTAACAAAAACAAGACTATTCTGTTAGTCTTAAAATGGACTTTCAAACTGAAAAGAGAATAAAACTGGCATATTTCCAAGGCTAAGGAAATGGATGATGTATTAGCTTCAGAGTAGCAGCTGAATTAAAGTACCTAAAGTTCAAAAATTCAAACTTAGCTAATCAAGGTTTAAAAGGAAGAAAAAATTTAAAATATGAGAAAGTAAAAGAAAAGTACTATATGAAACCATATTTTTTTAGGGGGAGGCTTACAAGTTTTAAGAGACTTAAATTTTTAAAATACTATTGAAATATTTCTTTGGTTTCTTGGAAGACTATAAAAAACCAATGG
The DNA here is from genome assembly GCF_900497805.2 of Vombatus ursinus. NCBI lineage: Eukaryota > Metazoa > Chordata > Mammalia > Diprotodontia > Vombatidae > Vombatus > Vombatus ursinus. The sequence goes on from NW_020950082.1 coordinate 2,853,958, forward strand.
AGTTTCAAGTTATCTTTGAAGGCTTTGGAAAGATTAGAGGAAATAAACCAAAGCTAATTTTCTGAGAAAACTAAAGATGGAAAAGAGAAAAGATAGTTTAGAATAAAGATTTAAGCAAATATGAAATTAAAGTACATTTAGGAAAAGTCTATAGTTTATCAGGTGCTAAAATGATGCAAGTCCATCCATCTTTTGATTTTAATTCCATTTAATAAACATTTCTTAAAGATTTACTATATATGAAAGTGAACTAGATTCTGAGGAGACAAAGATGAAAAATCCCAAGGCATTCTGTGCGTTCAAAGAGCCTAAAATTTACTGGGAGCATTTGATATCACCATAAAAAAAATACTTAAGTGAGGATTTGCCAATGGCAAAGAAAAGACCTAAAGTTTTATAAGGAAAATTGAGGAATTTGAAAATTCTTTTGCAAACTAGCAGATCAGAAAAATCTTCATGGAGAAAGTGGTGCCAGTGTTGGGAACTCAGGAAAGAGAAGCCTTTTAATTTTTAGCAACAGAGTTAGGAAAGGAATACATTTTAGATTTGAAGGAAGACCTGCATGAATGTATCAAAGCAGGAGAGGGCAGAATAAGATCAGGAAATGGACAGTATTTCAAAATGATGGGAATATAAAGTGCATAAAGGGGAGAAAAGTATGAAATAAGTCTGGAAAGGTAGGATTGTGAAGGATCTTAACTTTCAGAATAGGAAGTATCAATTAAATAAGTACTCACATAAGGATTTTCAGCAGGGGACCAACTCAGGTCTGGGTAACGTTATTTTGGCTACTATGTGAAAGGAGAGGCAGGAGGAAGTAAGACCAGTTAGGAGTCTATTAAATATTTCATGTGAGAGAACTTGAACTAGGATGGCGGCAATATGAATGGACCAAAGGGCAAAGTAAAGTTGTAGAGGTGGTTTCTAGAAGATTTAGCAACTAAATGGCCAGGAGGATGACAGTGCTCTAGAGATCAGGTTTAACCAGACTAGTTGGATACTTCAGGTTTGGGATGGGAATGAAATGAGATACCCATAGTCTATTCAATAGCCAACAAAAGGAGGCTGACTAAGCCACAGCAGGGGAGAGATCTTCAGATCTGGGAAAAGATGTTCTTTGAAGATCTAGTTGATTCAGCTGAGTGCATCCTCTCTGTGCCACTGAGGCTTATGCTGCCAGTTTGAGGAGGTCTTAAGCCTGAGGCAAGAGCTCCAGCCTTTCTTACCTTAAGTATTTTGCCACTCATGAAACCTCAAGGTTATGTCAACAGCCCAAATCATAAGCCCAAAGTAAATATCAAGGACAATTTCAGTACCTTTTAAGGAAACTTGCCTGGGGCAAGTACCTTTTAAGCCTAACTTTCTTAGGGCAAGGATTAGGATCTTACTTCCACCATTGGTATAACCAAGGGAAATATAAACCTTGGAGGAAGGGAAAGGTGGGACGAGAAACGATTAATTTTGCTTGGCACATATTGAGCTTGAGTTATTGATGGTGTGGGTCAGTGGTGTCAAAGACAAATAGAAATAGGGACCACTAAACCATATATAAGGATCCCTGTGGGCCACATATTAACTTAGAAAACTACATATTAACATTATCTATGTTCTCTTGTATTTTTATTTACTTTGTTAAATGTTTCCTAATTACATTTTTTAAAAGCTTTGATGTTTTCTTTTTCTCAGGTTACAGGTATCTCAAGTATCCCTCCCCCTCTTCTCCAACAACCAACCCATATAAGAAATAGTATTTGTTAGAGACGAAAAGTCAGAACAACTGATCAATACGTTGAAAACACTTTTACCTTCAGGAGGTGGAGCCAAGACGGTGGAGAGAAGCCAGGAAGTTGCCTGAGCTCTCCCCAGTTTCCTTCAGAAACAATACTAAATCAAGCCTCTAAAAGAATTCTGGAGTGACAGAATCCACAAAAAGACAGAATGAAACAACCTTCCAGCCCAACATAACTTAGAAGGACTTCAGGGAAGGTCTGTCTAACTTGGGAAAAAAGGAGCACAGCCCAACACAACTGATATCTAGATAAGCCAGCAGGAGACTCTTTGCCACAGCATAGATCAGTACCCAAGGCCCCATGATCCTGGCTCAGCAAGCCAGTGGTACAGCAGGCCAACTATGAGGTCTCCAGCCCCAGTACAGCAGGTAAACTGCCAGCCCTGGAACTCAGGGCACAACAGGCATGACTAAGTTGGACCACCCTGGCACAGTGGGCAAGCCACCAGTCCAGAGGTCCCAGGGTAGAAAGCCAGTGACCAGCACCCTGGCCCCCAGTGCAAGAAGCTTGGGACAGTACTCCCTGTACCCGAGGATCAAAGATCAACTTTTTTAAATGAACAAAAAACAAAAAAGAGCCCCGACCATTGAAAGCTACTATGACACAAGGAAGATCCAAATGCAAACTCAGAAGAGGACAACAATGTCAAAATGCCCACATGCAAAGGCTCAAAGGGTAATATGAACGGTCTCAAACCCAAAAAGTCCTCCTGGAAGAGCTCAAAAAGGACTTTAAAAACCAAGTAAAGAAGCATAAGGAAAATTGGGAAAAGAAATGAGAGTTATGCAAGAGAACTATGAAAAAATAGTCAACATCTTGGAAAAGAAAGCACAAAAATTAACTGAAGAAAACAACTCCTTTAAAAGTAGAATTGGCAAATGGAAAAGGAGGAACAAAAGCTAACTGAAGAAAACAATTCCTTAAAAATTAGAATTGGGCAAGTAGAAGCTAATGACTCTATTAGACAACAAGAATCAGTCAAACAAAATTAAAAGAATGAAAAAACTAAAGAAAATGTAAAATGCCTCATTGGAAAAACAACTGACCTGGAAAATAGATCCAGGAGAGATAATTTAAGAATTATTGAACTACTTAAAAGACATGATTTTAAAAAAATAGCCTGGGCAGCATCTTTCAAGGAATGAGCAAGGAAAACTACCCTGAGATCCTAGAACCAAAGGGTAAAATAGGCATTGAAAGGATCCACCCATCACCTCCTGGAAGAGATTCCAAAATGAAAACTCCAAGGAATGCCATAGTCAAATTCCAGGTCAAGGAGAAAATAATAGAAGTAGCCAGAAAGAAACAATTCAAATATCAAGGAGCTACAGTCAGGATTACATAGGACTTAGCAGTTTCTACATTAAAGGATCAGAGGGCTTGGAATATGATATTCCAGAAAGCAAAGGAGCTTGGATTTTAACCAGAACTATCTACCCAGTAAAAATGAGCATAATCTTCCAGGATAAAAGATGGACATTTAATGAAATAGGGGACTTTCAAACTTTCCTGATGAAGAGATCATAGCTGAACAGAAAATCTGATCTTCAAATGCAAGACTCAAGAGAAGCATAAAAAGGTAAACAGGAAAAAAAGGTACATGGTATTCAATAACATTAAACTGTTTACCTCCCAATATTGGAAGATGAATTGTCACTCATAAGAACTGTATCTCTATTAGGACAACTAGAATAAGTATACCTAGACAGATGGTGTGGGTATAAGTTGACTCTGATGAGATGATTTTTAAGAAATTTATTAAGCTAGCTGTGTGACCCTGGGCAAGTCACTTAACCTCAACTGCCTCACCAAAAGGCAAAAAAAAAAAAGTATTAAGGGGTTAAAAAATGATTATACTGGGAGAAGAGAAAAGTGGGAGACAGAATGGGGTAAATTACAACACATGGAGGCACAAAAGACCTATTACAATAGAGGGAAAGAAGGGAGAAGGGTGAGCATTGTTTGAACATTTCTATTATGAGATTTGGTGCAAAGAGGGAATAATACACACACTCAGCTGAGTAAAGAAATCTATCTTACCCTACAGGGAAGTAGGAAGGGAAGAGAAGGGAAAAATAAAAGGGGTAGGGATATGATAGAAAGGGGGCCAGATTGAGGGAGGCTGTTGGATGTGAATGTGATGAACTCTCCCATAAAATGGAAGCAGATAGCAGAGTGTATTAAAAACCAGAATCCTACAATATGTTGTTTACAAGAGGCACATTTGAAGCAGAGAGACACACACAGAATAAAGGTAAAAGGCTGGAGCAGAATATATTATCCTTCAGCTCAAGCTTAAAAAAAAAAAAAGAAAAAAGCAGGGGTAGCAATCCTGATCTCAGACAAAGCAAAAGTAAAAATAAATCTAATTAAAAGAATCAAGTAAGGAAACTGCATCTTGCTAAAAAGGTACCATAGACAATGAAGTAATATCAACACCACACATATATGCACCAAGTGGTATAGCATCCAGATTCTTAGAGGAGAAGCACAGGGAGTTACAGAAAGAAATAGCCAGCAAAACTATACTAGTGGAGAACCTCAGCCTCCCCCTCTCAGAACTAGATAAATACAACCACAAAATAAACAAGAAGTTAAGGAGGTCAATAGAATTTTAGAAAAGTTAGATATGACAGACCTCCGGAGAAAACTGAATAGGGATAGAAAGGAATATACCGTTTTCTCAGCAGTATATGGGAACCCACACAAAAAAATGACAATGTATTAGGGCATAAAAAACTCAATTCAAATGCAGAAAGACAGAAATATTAAAGACATCTTTTTCAGATCATACAATTACATGTGATAAAAGATCATAGAAAAATAGATGAAAAATTAATTAGAAATTAAATAATCTAATTCTAAAGAATGAGTGGGTCAAATGACAAATCACAGAAACAATCAATAATTTCATCAAGAGAATGACAATAATGACACAACATACCAAAATTTATGGGATGCGGCCAAAGCAATACTTAGGAGAAACTTTATTTCTCTAAATGCTACATGAATAAAATAGAAAAAAAGCAGATCAATGAACTGGGTGTGCAATTAAAAAAGCTAGAAAAAGAAGAAATTTTAAAGCTCCACTTAAACACCAAATTAGAAATCCTGAAAATCAAAGAAGAGATTAATAAAACTGAAAATAAGAAAACTATTAAACTAATCAATAAAATTAAGAGCTAGCTTTATGAAAGGACCAGTCAAATAGATAAACCTTTGGTTAATTTAATTAAAAAAGAAGAAGAAAACCAAATTACTAGTATCAAAAATGAAAAGAGTGAATTCACCACAATGAAGAGAAAATTAAAGCAATAATTAGGAGCTATTTTCCCCAACTGTATGCCAATAAATCTGACAATCTAAGTGAAATGAATGAATAGTTACAAAAATATACATTGCCCAGATTAGAAGAAATAAAATACATAAATAACCCCATTTTAGAAAAGAAACTGCACAAGCCATCAATGAATTTCCTAAGAAAAATCTCCAGGGCCAGAAGGATTTACAAGTCAATTCTACCAAACATTTAAAGAACAATTAATTCCAATACCATATAAACTATTAGGAAAAACAGGAGGAGTCCTATCAAATTCCTTTTATGACACAAATATGGTGCTGATACCTAAATCAGGAAGAGCTAAAATAGAGAAAGAAAACTATAGACCAATTTCCCTAACAAATATTGATACAAAAATTTTAAATAAAGTATTAGCAGAGAGATTTGCTATGACCAGGTAGGATTTATACCAGGTTTTCAGGGTTGGTTCAATATTAGGAAAACTATCAGAATAATTGACCATATTAAAAAAGGGAAATCAGCAATGACAACTACTACAGGAAGTCAATGACAATGAAAATTAAGAAAAAGTCAGTGGACACTGACTACATATCATAACCTACATATCATACTTCAAGGAAACTTGAGAGGAAAGTCCCTAGAACTAGAAGTCTTAGAAACTTAGAAAGTCTTAGGACTAGAAGGCAAAGTGTTATTAGAAAGAGTCTACTGGTCACCTCTTAAAACCCCAAAATGACCCCTTCACCCCCACCAAGGAACATCATAGCCAATATTATGAGCTTCCAGGTCAATGCAAAAATACTGCAAATGGCCAGAAAGAAAATAATTCGACTAATAAGGAGCCACAGTCAGGATCATGATACTCTAGAAAGCAGAGGATACAGACTTATTGCCAAGAATAAGTTACCCAGCAAAAGTGAGTATAATGTTACAGTGGTTAAAAATGGACCTTAAGGAACTAGAGGACACTGAAGCATTCCTTATGAAAAAATATAGAGAGATGATATGTCTGTTCCTTCTGAACCCAATCAGCACGAAGGGTTGAAGAAGAAGTTTAATTAGACAGAAGAGCTGGTAGTGGTTCTGTTATGTCTTGATAATCTTAAAAGAAGAATAGAAAGGTTAAGGGAAGAGGAATACACTTTGATGGGGATAAGGAAAATAAGATTAGGAAGAATAATCTCACATAATTGGGATTGCTAACAAGGAGGAAGGAGTGAGCAAAGCAGCAGACACCTGAAACTCACTCATCTGAACTGGTCAAAGAGGGAGGAATATACCTAAACACATATACACAATTGGATATAGAAATTCATTTAACTCATCAGAGAAACAGGAGGAAGAGAGGTAATTAGAGGGAGGGTAGATTAAGAGAGGGATAAGTCCTAAGGAAAACAGATTCTAAGGATGTAAAAAAGCTATTTATAGTTCTTCTAGAGGTGATAGATAAGTGGAAACTAAGGGGATGCCCATCAATTGGAGAATGGCTGAAGAAGTTATAATATAAACATGATGCAACACTATTGTGCTGTAAGAAATGAAGAAAGGCATGGTTTCAGAAAAACCTGGGGACGAGTGTGAATTGATGCTGAATGAAGTGAAGAGAATCTGGAAAACTCTAATCAGTATAATGACCAATCAAATCCAGAAGATGATTGAAGAAACATGAGACCTGTCTCCTCACAGAGGTAAAATACTCAGTGCAAAATGAGACCTATAAATGTATAAATTTACATATATATCATATATCACATATACTGTACATATAAATGTATAAATTATCTCTTTAACTCTATCTATAGCTATACCTGGATATACACATATATTTGTGCATTTTTTTCTTTCATTATGGCCAATGTGGAAATTTGCTTTGTTTGACTATGCATAACAGAGGTTTTGTATCTTTTTCATTCTCACTTGGGAAGGGAATGGGGGGGGGAGGAGAAAAGGTATAATTTTGTTGATTGAAAAAAAAATTCAATGAAAAAAAAAAAGATACTGCCCACAGACGAAGCAGTTTCAATAAAGTAACAGAAGAGTTTTATTTTAGAGAGCTGAGGAATGACTGGCCAATGAAGCCAATGACTAGCAAGTACAGGCTGTTCTTTCTAGAATTTTACCAGTGAAGAGAAAGAGAGATACTACCTGATGTATTGAAGTTGTATCTTGATTAAAGGAAAGAACTGTGACCTCTAGTTGTAAACAAAAGGGAAGAATTAAATAGAAAGGAAAAGATTAAAAATGAGGAGAATGTCTTGATCATCTCTTAAACCAAATGAAGGAGTAAAAGATGAGTGAAGGAAGCGTTTTATATATGAAGGATGTGAGAAACTCAACATTATCATCAATAAGGTAAGACCAAAGTTAGCTATTCAAAGGGGAGTGGATACGGGCACTGGGTTTAGAACAACTGCTGTGGAGACTAATAGGGAGTCAGTCAGAGATGAAAAAAAGGCCTACTACGTTAGGGTGACAACTCAGCTAAATGAACAAATCAGCATGATTGGCAGTGGATGCAGTCTTCAAACTTTAATTCATAAAGTAATATAAGAGAGTTTTGTGAATTAGTTTGTTTGAAGAAGACCGATGGTGAGGGTAACACATAGGGTATAAAGAGCAGAAGGACCAAGGGCAAAGGAACTGAGGTATGAAAATCCTGCAGTGCTGAAGGAAGTCATTACAGGTGAGGCAGAGGAGAGAGGGAAGGTGAGCCAAAAGAGCACTGAAAACTCACAGGTATGTTATAGCCAAGATCCAGAGCTCTAATGAGGGAAAATGGAACTTTAATGGAGTATTCCTGATGGAAGAACAGAACTGAGCTTCTAAGAAACTCTGAAATGCAAGAATGCAAGCATATCTAAAGAAACCTAGAAAAGTAAATACATTTGAACAATTGTAAAAGATTAAGCAATGATGAAATACTTATTTTCTAATAGGGAAAGAAGAGACAAGTGTCCCTTAAGAATCTTAATGTTTTAAAGGATTAACAAGGGAGTTAAATAATATAAATAGAGGGTTCCAGAGATGGGTTTGTTCTTTTTTGATTATCTTGAGAGGAAAGAAAAAGGAGGTAAAAAGAAATAGACTAGGAAAGAAATGAAAGAAGTAGATACAACTTACTATTCTCTACTAGTAAGGTTAGAGTACAAAAAAAGACGACCATATAAAGACTTGGAAAAAGGGTGGGAAAGAGAAGCAGGTATGACACGAATCTTACAATCTTATATGAGCTGGACAAAGTAGAGTTTAACACACACAAAGTTTGGCATAAAAACATATTATACTTAACAAAATAGGCAGGGAGAAATGTATAAAAGGGAGGGTAGATTACCTGGAAAAGCACATTTGGCATATATACACACATTAATATAGTTTATTAGACTACCTAGCTATCACCTAGTAAAGAAACTGGGCCTGAGAAAATGGAATCCAAATAGTATGTTTTGATGAGGATTGGCAAAGTATTGGTGCTGTGCACAGAGGTTCATTTGGAGTAATACACTGGTAAGGATGGTAGAAGGAGAAAGGAAGGTGATGGAGAAACAGTCCTTGAATACAAATTTTTTATACTTTATAATTTACTTAAGGCCAACCCTAATTGCTTTATGGCTTGCCAAGTTTCAGAGTTTTTGTTGTTGTTCTTGTTGTTTTTTGTTTTTTTTTTACTGTTAAAATAAGTCTACATTTAATACTGACAGTTATAGTTTTGCAGTCTACAAAAAACATTCTCAGCATTACAACATGGGGATATGGGGGAAGAAGAAAAACCACTGAGACTAGGTACTTCAACTTTTAAAAATATAATTGGCAAAGCATGGCCATTAGTAACATTTACTACATATCATGATTATATTCTATAATCTCTATACATGATGTTGAAGTCAGAACAAAGAGTTCCTGGTTCCTTACATTACAAAAGTAATGCAAGATGAAATTTTTAAAAATGCTTATTATCATTGTTGTTCTCTAAAACCATTCAACCATTCAGTCTTTCACTTTATGATAAGGCTGCCAACAACTGCGCCAATTAGTGTCAATTGTGATGTTAGTTTTTATACCATCGGCACCTATCCACAAGGAATTAAAGTTAGTCTATCTTACTTTCGTACTTTTGTAGAGTGATCTGATGATTACAAGTTTCAGTCGACATGAACTGAATTCAGAGAAACAATGGAAAAACTCTGAATTCTTTGACTGATTCATTAAATGCTATTAAAGTCAAGTTCCAGGAAAAATTTTTATCATTAAAACCATCATGTTAAAAAAAAATCATGTTTCATACTAAGGAATATAAACTAAACATGAAATATGATAATTTTGGGGAAAAAAATCACTAAGTGTTGAAAGTAGAAACTAATCCTTATCAACTTAAGTTGTAAATTTAGTTGTAAACTTCATTTTCCTATTTAAACAACTTTAGTATTTCTGAATGATAAAAAAGTTCTGATTTTATGTGTATTCACTTGAAAGTATAGCAAAATATTTTATTAAAGTTTTTCTTTAGGATTTACTGGTTTGGAATTAAAACAAGTCTAGATACCCAGAATAATATTTTTTACAATAATTAAAATATGTATTTGCCTTTTTATATTTTTGTTTTTAAGAAACCATACATTAATTGGAAAGCACTGAGTCTCACTGACAGAACTAAAATGAAAAAACACCTTAAATAATCTTTAATTTAGCCATTAATCAAAACAGCTGAATATTAATTCAATTTTTGTAAAAATGACAAGGTATTGGCTATCTTTACAGATTAATAACTGAAAAACAGTTATGCAGTGTGAAGTTAATGAAAGTTGATTGAAGTAACATAATGGTAGAAATACAATATATACAGAGTGACTGAAAAGATAACTCATCAATATCTAAAGTACCAGAAATATATGTAGCACAGTCTGCTTAGCACCATTTAAAAAAACTGCTACTTTTCATCAACAATCTAATTTTGCTAGCTCTAGCAAACAGAATGGTAATTTTACCTGCCAAATTATCTACAAAAAAAGGACAAATGACTTCGTAGAACAATGCTTTCAATTTGATTTTTCCCTTTTTCCATTCACTGCCAACTAATAAAACAATTCAAATCAGGAAATTTAAACAAAATTGCCTTCTCTCGTTGAAGTTTTGCATGCTTGAATAAGCAAATGACACATGCAGAATGCTAACCAGTATATTACTCCTTGTATACTAGTCTATTCATTGTATTATACCCAATTATAGTCTGGTGCTCTTCACTCAAACCTAGAATGAAATACCAGTCACCCTCAGAAAACTGTGTTTTTTAAGGACCAAAATAAAATGTCTTTTCCCCAACCCTTCCCCACCAAACACACACACCCACACACACACACACACACACACACCCGGAACAAGTTAAATCTTAAAGAGCTGATTTGGGTCATGCCTTGAAATATCCAGGAATATAGTTATATACCTAAATTAGTCATAGCATGGAATGAAATACTTTCCTTCAATCTCCAATACTTTTGCTTAAGAAAACCACATTCAAGCACAGGTAGGTGGGTGCAGTGGATAGCCTTGGAGTCAGGAGGACCTGAGTTCAAATCAGGCCTCAGACACATGACACTTACTAGCTGTGTGACCCTGGGCAAGTTGCTTACCCCCACTGCCTCACCAAAAAGGCAAAAAATAAAACATAAAAATAAGAAAACCACATTCACTACTAGTAACCGTATCAATTACAACCTATTCATATCTTTTCCTTTGAGAAAACCCTGATTTCTTCTAAATTTAATTTCAAATCTGAGCACAAAAACAAAACTCTAACGATCACTTCAGTGGACAATTTTTTTTAAGAACCTAAGAAGTTAGATCAGATTTTAATCTAATTTCCAAATCTCTATGATCAGATTTGGGCACTTGGTCAAAAGAAGGTAACAATTGGTATGCCTGCCTCTGACTGCTTAGTTGGAATGATTAAAATGGCAAATTAGAATCTGGCAAAGATGACAAAAGACCAAGACACTTTGGAGAAGTAGTAGGAAAAACAGATGTCACCCATGGTAGGTGCTGATACCCAACTAAACCAGGGCACAGTGCTGGAGTTTGTTATTGATTATCCTAGAAATTCACCAATTTGACAAGTGAAGACAGTAGGTCTCAGTTTACAATTGTGAGAATGAGATATGCTAGTGTTAAAAAATAACCCAATGCTTCATTACCAAGTAACAAACAAGTTACTTTTAATCTGGAATTATACTAAGCCTTGAAAAGTCCTTTCAGCCCTATTGAAGGTATATTAGGTTTGACGGCCAGTGCTCAATTAAAGATATCATCCCAAGATTTGTTAGAGGAAGGGAAATTTGAGGCAGGCAATAAAAGGACATAACTTAGGAATTTGTTCCTTACATGGGCCAAAATCTGCCTAATTTCTACCCATTTTGTGATGTGAGCTAGAAAGAACCATGGATTTTGAGTCAAAGGATCTAGGTTTGAATATTGGCTCTGCCATTTCTTTTGTATTCTTGGCCAAGTCACATCAGCTCTCTAAGTCTCAGTTCCCTCACTTGTAAAGTGAGAGGCTACACTAGCTGGCCTTTAAAGTTTTTGCCAAGTATAAATCTATGAATTTACCTTCCAGCTCTAAACCAAAGATACCACAATCTTACTTCTGCCCGTTGGCACAAAGCAAAACCAAGCCCAATCATTCTACACTTGAAAAAAGCTATCATATCCTCCCTTCAATTTTCTTTTTTCTAGGATAAATATCCTCAGTTCCTTTTACCATTCCTCATGAGGCAAGGTCCCTATGCTATTCATTCTCCTTTGGATATATCTCATCTTAATATATTCCCTCACTTTCTCAGCCAAACTCCAGAGAAACACTGCCTAAACTCTCTGCTTCTAATTCTACTTGCACTCACTCTTTAATCTTTCAGAGCTTGGTTTCTGACTTTATCAATCAATCAATCAATCAACATTTACTAAATCCTTATTATATGCCAGGCACTGTGCTAAGCCTAGGGCTACAAAAGGAGGCAAAAGACAGTCCTCACCCCCAGTCTAATGTGGAAAATAACAAGCAAACAAATAAATGCAAAACAAGTTGTATACAGGACAAAAAGGAAATAATGGAGGCCCTAGAATTAACAGGGGTTGGGAAAAGCTTTCCTAAGAAGGAGGGATTTTAGATAGAATTGAAGAAGGAAAGGCATAGGAGAAAGTCAGGGAAAATGCCTGGAGTCAACAGATAGAGTGTCTTCTTCAAGGAACAGAAAAGAGACCAGTGCCAGTGGATTTAATAATACATGGCGGGAAGTAAGGTATAAGGAGACTAGAAAGATAGGAGGGAGCTAGGTTATGTTGGGCTGATGAAACAGCCCAACAGATGATTTTCTATTTGATCTTAGAAGCACTAGAGTTTATGAAATAGAGGGTTTAACATGGTCAGACATGAGCTTTGGGAAAAACACTTTTTTAGCTGAATGGAGGATGGATTAGAGTGCAGACACACTTGAGGCAGGCAGACCCACCACCAAGCTATTGCAATGATCCAAGCACAAGGAGATAAGGCCTGCATTAGAGTGGTGGCAGTGTCAGAGGACAGAAAGGTACATATTTGATAGGTGTTACAAAGATGAAATTGATAGGCCTTGGCAACAAATTGGATATGGGGTTGAGAGACAGTGAGGGGCCCATGATGACTCCTAGGCTGTGAGTCTGAGGGACTGGAAGATGGTGTTGTCTTCCATAGTAACAAGGAAACGGGAATATTTAGGAGAAAAGATAGAGCTCTGTTTTGGACATGTTGAGTTTAAGATGTTATTGCACATCCAGTTCCAGATGTCTGAAAGGCAACTGGAGATGTGAGATTGGAGTTCAGCAGAGAGTTTAAGGGAGGGTGTATGGATTCGTGAATCAACAGCATGTTAATGGTAATCAAATTTGTGGAAGTTGATGAGATCACCAAGTAAAGAAGTACAGAGGGAGAAGAAAAGATGTCCCAGAAAAGAACCTTGAGGGATGCTTATTACTTAAAGGGAATATTCTTGATGAGGAACAATCAAAGGAGACTGAGAAGGCACAGTCAGTGAGATAGGTAGGACAACCAGCGGTGTCCTGAAAAGGGTATCAAGGAAGAGAGGGTGACCAATGATGTCAAAAGCTGTGGAGTGAATGAGGATGAGGATTGAGAAAAGACCACTGGATTTGGCAACTAAGAGATCACTGATAACTGGAAGTGGAAGGACAAGGCTGAAAGCTGGCCTGTGAGAAGATTAAACTGATTCTATATCTTTTTTTAATTGATCCTACTTATAATTTCTTGATTTTATCATGGTTCTCCACCTCTGAACTTAGTTCAGAAATTCAGCTGGCCTGTAATGAATTAAGTTTAAAAATCCAGTTCTCCTGCTAATTGCTCTTCTAGTCTTACCTCAAGGAGACCAAGGTACATAATAAATTATTGCTAACTTGACTTGAAAGATGTGGGAAGGGGGCAATTGTACTATTCGTGTCTCCTGCTTCCCCCAATTTCTTGGGGAGAATGGACTTTTTAGTGATGAGGGAGTACTGAAATCTCCCCTATACTTTAGGGCAGTAAGAGCCCTTTCTGGAGTCTTGGGTACTAAGATAGTTCTTGTTCCACATTCCTCAGACTGAGGAAGGGCAGGGGATCTCAAAATGAGATGGCTTTATAATGAAGGGAGAGAAATAGATGAGAGGTCATACCACCTGTCAGAGTCAGCCACTCCAAAGGAAAGGATGAGAGCTCAGGAGAGGAAACTTATTTGCAGAAAAGATACTGTCCATACCCCCTACAGAATTAGAGAGTAATGAGAATAAGGGAAAGTGTACCTGGAAAGAAGAAAAGAACAAATGCAAAGTATCTTGGGATGGCAGGTAGAATAGGAAGCCTAGCTCACCCATAACACTTGATAGAATTGAACACTATTCCTCCCTGCTCCAAGCCCCTAAATAACTGGTAAGTGAATTCTCCCCTCGGGGTTATGATATCTTGGTCCTGTCCTCCAGAAAAAGAAACTAAATAGTTCCGGACCCTTCCTCTTTGTCATCATTTTAATTAAGAGTCCATAAACAGAAGCTTTGAGATAGAGACATCCTCTTTAGAGAAAAAAAAAGAAATATGGGGCTGTAGAGAGAAAAAGAGTCCGTTACTACACAAGAAAGGAAGAAGACAAAGTTCAAAGAGCTTCAGTAGCCAAAATAAAGGAAAAAAAGAAAGACAAAAAAAAAAAATTCAGAAGAAAGTAATGATGGCAAAGTAAGTTGTGACAGTTGAAAAGTCTAAAGTAGGTAGAGTGTTTCTCTTAGGTGTCCTCCACATCCTCACCTCATCTCTAGCAGTAACATCCTGGTACTATTACTTCTCAAAGATGAGGTCATTCAGGTTGTCCTCAACCCTAGGAAGCTCTCTCTCCTCTATCTACTCTAGTACCAATAGAGGAGGGCCATCAAATAGAACATGGTATATGAAGAGCTCCCAAAGAGCAGCACTATCGCTCTCCTGAGGCCATTGGATAGGATATCACAGGCAACAATCCTATTGTTTATGGGAATATATTCAAAAAAGTAGTGGTTGTTCTCTCTCTTGGCTTTACTCATTTATTTATCCATCTTCTTTGTGCCCATCTGCCTGTGCAAAATAGGAGACTCTTAAGTTGTTGTCCATGCTGTCATTACATTCTTGTCATCACAGACTGGCTACGTGAACCCAGGCATGGTTAGATCTCAATATTGCTGACTCTCTCAACTAGTGAGTGAGATCAAACTAAACAAGAAGAAGGGAAGTTGAGGGGAAAGGACTATAATGGTGATGGTGAGTTTGGGTAGGTCAGTAGTATAAGTAGGCCAGGAAGGTAAACGCAGGTGGTAACACGGCTCATGGTAGCAGAAACTAGATTAAGGTCTAGCATGTAGCCTTGGAATATACTGAATGAAATTGTGTCAGATTGGAAAGAAAACATAGATAAGCTTCGATTTGTACTGGTAGAAGAAGAACATAAACCTATTAGATCTGAAGTATCAAAGAAATTTTTATGAAGTAATAATAAAACATAAATAATATGTTTTATAGGTATAACAAACCATAATAAGTTTTTCTACGTAAATTAGTATTCTGAATAACCAGGTAATTTTTATGTTTGAGAATAATAGCTCTCATAATGTTGGTTGTTCCAAGGGTAAGTGATACTCATCCAAATCATATGCATCTTTCAAATCTGAACTCAAACTAACTCTATTTCTTCCATATATTATTTGAAAATCATTCCAGCCTGCATTTTTCCATCCAGGAAAATAGGCAATATTCTGGATTGATCTTTACCCCTTATTTCTGTTTTGTTTTCCAAACAACATGAATTTGTTAAGCACCTATTATTAGTAGCATTAGTGCTAGGTACTGTGCTAGGGATACAGATACAAAGAAATACATGAAATAATCCCTGCCCTCAAGAAGATTACATTCAATAGGAAGAATCAACGTATATGCATGTAAGTGTATATAAAAAAATTTGCACAAAATAAATGCAATTAAAGTGCTTTGCAAATCTTTAAAGTTAAATACACAGAAAAAGAGGTCAAAAAGAAACACAAAAATAAAGAGATAATAAAAGAACTACCAGATTTAAGTCCACATCCACATTTTGGGGAATGCAGTTAACAATTGGTAAATAAAAGATGTTTGTACACACGTGTGTGTATGTACATACACATATACATGTATGGGTACTGTGAAAAATTATTTCTCTTGGTAATCTGTGTCTTGGAGCCTCAGAGCTGTAAGCCTTCTGTCTAAAGTTCTTCAGAAGGACATTACTGATGAGATTGCATTGAACCTTCCTATCTTGGACAGATTCCCAAGACTGGGGGTATTATTTCCTCTGTCCAGATGGTGAGTGATACCAGTCCCTGTTGACCAAGATAGTGACCTAAGTCATGTACAAGACCTCATTTTAATATAACCCACCTCCCAGTGTTTTGACCAATCAGAGTTGATTGGCATCTCTTGGGAATACCTACTCTTCAAAGGGCATATAACCCCAAATCCCAAACTGAGTCAGTTCTGAACTGGCCCCCTTAGGGGGGCCCAGTTTTGGACCGAACTCCCATGCAATGTATGTCAAACCAGCTTGAGAAAAATTAAACCATGGACACATGCACCCTAATTTCGTTTGTCTCTTTCTAAGAGATACCTCCCTTCTATTATCCCTCTCCCTTTTCTTTCCCCTTTTCCCTCCTACTACCTATAGGGCACGTTAGATTTCTATACCTAACTGATTATGTTATTCCCTTCTTAAGCCAAATCTGATGACAGTAAGGTTCAAACAATGCTCATCTTCCTCCCCTTTTTCCCTCTGCTCTAATAGGTTTTTGTGCCTTTTCCTATGATGTAATTTACCCTTGTCTGACTCCTCCTTTCTTTTTCTCTCAGTACATTTTCTTAGAGAACAGACTCTGTAATTTATTGGGGTTTGACAGTATATATGTGTGTATGTGTGTGTATATGTATATATATATAAATTATTTATAATATCTTTTATTTTATTTTGTTTTGCTTTCTTAATTTATTGATGTATTTGAAGTACAAACTTGTGGATATTAAAATTAATGTAAACCTAAGAAATGAAATAAAAATGAGTAGAAACTAACTTAAAAACTTATGCTTTTATCTAGCATTTATATAACATTTTAAAGTTCTCAAAATGTTGTACTTACGTTACCTCATTTATTCCTCATAACAACCCAGTGACGTAGATGGTATTATTATCTGCATTTTACGGATGAGGTAAGTGAGTTTGGCAGAGGTTAAGGCCATAGACCTAGTAAGTGTCTGAGGCTGGGTTATAACTCAGGTCTTGCTCACTCAAGTCAGGCATTCTTAGCCACTGCACCACCTAGATGCCTCGATGCTGCTTACTGCTAACACTTTTACAAATATTTCATATAATTATCTCTCTGACAATTATTTAAAACACACACTTAAGGACTCTGGGTTCCCCTATACTTACTAAATCCTGAGAAACCTCCTGTTTTTACAGATTGCCAAGAAATAAATCCAGAGCAGAAGCAGTTCAGCTTAGAAACCACAGTACATGAATATTAAAGTCTCTCAGCAATTTTCTCTCTACCTTCCAATCTCTTGCCAGTTCATTCCCAACCTTATCTTTTTTTCTTTTTTTTCTTTTATTTTTACATTTTAAAAATTTTTTATTAATTTATTTTGATTTATCAATAATTACTTCCATAAGTTTCTGAGTTTTAAATTTTTCTCCCCATCCCTACCTCCCCAAGACAGCAACTATACATCCACATTCTTATTAAACATATTTTCACATTAGTGATGTTGTAAGTAAGAATTAGAACTACTAGGAAGAACCACTAGAAAGAAGAAACAAAACACAACAGAAGAAAAAAATAGCAAATAGTATGCTCTGATCTGCATTCAAACTCCATAGTTCTTTCTTTGGATGTGGATAGCATTTTCCGTCGCAATGCCTTTGGAGATGTCTTAGATCCTTGTATTGCTAAGAGGGGTTAAGGCTATCAAAGTCAGTCATCACTCAATATGGCTGTTACTGTGTACAACGTTCTCCTGGTTCTGCTCACTTCACTCAGCATCAAACCATACAAGTCTTTCCAGGTTTATCTGAAGTCAGCCTGTTCATCATTTCTTATAGCATAATAGCATTCTATTCCATTCACATATCACATTCACAATTATAATAACTATCTGTGTCTTCCTCTTCATCCTTTTCCCCCATTTATGCTTTTCTTTCTCCTTTCTCCTTTTCCCTGCTCACTAATGTTTTTTGACCACCACCTCCCTCAGTCCTACCTCCCTTCTATTATCCCTCTCCTTTTTCTTTCCCCCTTTCCCTCCTACTACCTACAGGGCATGTTAGATTTCTATACCTAACTGATTATGTTATTCCCTTCTTGAGCCAAATCTGATGACAGTAAGGTTCAAACAATGCTTATCTCCCTTCCTTCTTTCCCTCTGGAAAGGTTTGTGTGCCTTTTCTTGAGACGTAATTTACCCTTGTCTGACTCCTCCTTTCCTTTCCTCTCAGTACATTTTCTTAGTTAGATCAGATTAATTCACTTACTTGGAACCATTTAACGCACTTGATTAGATTTTTTTCTCATCATTACATCAAAGTCAATTTATACCCACCCCCTTTATGTATACTTCTTTAACATGGTGTAATAACAATACAGTTCTCAAGAGCTACAAGTGTCATCTTCCTTTGTAGGGATGTAAGGAGTTTGCCCTTATTAATAACATGTTGTTACTTTCTGTCCCGTTTTACCTTTTAATGTCTCTCTTGAGTCTTGTACTTGAAGATCAAATTTTTTGTTGCGCTCTGGTCTTTTTATCAGGAAGGTTTGGAAGTCCCCTATTTTTTTGTATATCCATCTCCTCCCCTGAAAGATCATGCTGATTTTCACTGGGTAGTTGATCCTTGGTTGTAATCCAAGCTCCTTTGCCTTACGGAATTCCACGCCCTACGGTCTTTGAATGTAGAAGCTACAAGGTGTAATCCTGACTGTGGTTCCATTTAAATTTAAATTGTTTCTTTCTGGCTGCTTGTAGTATTTTCCCTTTGATCTGGTAATTTTGGAATTTGGCTACTATATTCCTTGGAATTTCCAATTTGGGATCTATTTCAGGAGGTGATCGATGAATTCTTTCTATGGCTATTTTACCCTCTGGTTCTAGGACCTCAGGGCAGTTTTTCTTTACGATTTCCTGAAAGATACTATCCGGGCTCTTTTTTTCATTGTGATTTTCAGGTAGACCAATAATTTTTAAATCGTCTCTCCCGGACTGATTTTCCAGGTCAGTTGTTTTGCCAATGAGATATTTTATATTTTCATCTATTTTTTTTCATTTTTTTGTTTTTGTTTGATTCTTGCTCTCTCATAGAATCATTAGCTTCCATTTGCTCAATTCTAATTTTTAACAAATTGTTTTCTTCTATTAAATTTTGTACCTCCTTCCCCGTTTGGCCAATTATATTTTTTAGGGACTTGTTTTCTTCAGTGTACTTTTCCTCCAGTTGGTCAATTGTATTTTTTAAGGCCTTGTTTTCTACAATTAATTTTTGTCCTTCCTTTTCCAAGCTATTGACTCTCTCTTGCATACCTCTCATTTCTTTTCCCATTTTTATTCTACCTCTCTCATTTGACTTTCAAAATCCTTCTTGAGCTCTTCCAAGAAGGCTTTTTGGGCTTCAGACCCAGTTCATATTCCCTTTTGAGGTTCCAGATATGGGTTTGTTGACATTGTTGTCCTCTCCAGAATTTCTGCCTTGATCTTCACTCTTCCCATAATAAGAATCTATCTTACGTTTCTTTTTGCTCATGGTGTTTGCTTATTTCTTGGCCTTTAAAGAGACTGGGCAGCAATACTGGAACTCTAGGGGTAGGATTGGGTAGTGTGGCTCCTGGGGATTTCCTGCCCACCCAGCCCTTTCCTTCCTTTTGCTTTCTTCAGCTCTTTTCAGATGGATGTTGTAGGGTGTTTATCTGCCTGGGGCCCCTTGGAGTGCTGCTTCCCTTAGTTTTGCTGAGGCACTGGGAGAGAAGGTTGCTGTAGAATGCCAAGGCACCTTGTGGTTTTCTGAGCTGGTTTCCACCAGTTCCCCCGCCCTCAATGAGGCCCTCGGGGTCCAGGTGTGGTGTTTGCCTGCTCCACCACCTGGGCTTCAGGATCTCCTTCTGGCATGCTGAGGTGGGGCTTTCCACCAGCTTGCTGGATGCCTCCTGATCTGCACTGCTCCCTTTCCCCCAGGGAAAGAGGGGCCTTTCCAGTTAATTCCTCAACCTACCTGGACTACTGGACTGCTGCACCCCATCTTTCTTCTGGTTGAGCTGTTCCAGGGTTTTTCCTGGGGTAATATTTTCTGGGCTTTCAGGGGTTAATAAGGGAGAGTAAGAGAGACTCATCTCTTACTCTGCCATCTTGGCTCCCTTATCTTCTTTTCTTAGGTGTCTAATGGAGACCTTAATCTCTTATACTCCAAGTCCTTAACCTTGGAATCTGTAGGAAGTCACTTCTTTGGCCCTAGTTCTAGAAGACTGAAATCTACGTACAACTTGAAAAAAACGTTAGCATACCATGATGACATCTGCAAAGCAGGGCTATTAAAAGTGCCCTGAGAGGAAGGTGCTTTTATTATTCTCATTTTACAGATAAGGAAACTGAGACAGACAAGTGACTTGCCCACAGTCACATTGCTAATAAGCCTGAGGCCAAATTTGAACTGGGGTTTTCCTGGCTCGAGGTACAGCCCTCTAGGCACTGTGCCTCCCAGCCCTCACAATGTCCCACATGTCACCTTATCCACTACCATTAGCATACAATGAAAACAGCTAATGAATTAAACAACTTCAAATTGTCAACAAATACATCAACCATAAGTTTCTGTACTGTATTCTCCATTACCTGCAGCAACTGTATTTTTTTTTTAAAGGCAGCTGTGATGTAATTGGAAGAATATTCTGGGACTCAGTCAACCTGAGTTCAAATTGCAGCTCCTCTAGTTACTACGAGTAAGTTATTTAACCTCTGGAGGACTTAGTTTCTCCATCGGTAGCATGAAGAAAATGGACCACTGAATAGCTCTAAGTAGGTGTTTTCCAACTCTACACGCTATTATCCAGATTTCTCCTTTTATGTCTTCCTTTCCTATCCTTAATGAGGCTAATGGCTTGGTAACTCATTAGCTAAATCAAACTTTAGTTTTGTGGTTTATGGTTCAGAATGCTATCAGCATACTTATTAACAAATTCAGTTACCCTTTCCCCCTATACATTAAGTAAATTCATATTTTGTAATTATTTCGCAGTGTAATACCTAAAATATTGGACCTGGATACAGGAAGACCTTGGTTTTAATCACAATCTTTATACCACCAACCTAGACAAAATAATTAGCTTCTATGAATGTCAATTTCCTAATCTGCAAAATGAGGTTATTAACACCTGCACAAGGGGATATTAATACCTGTAACTACCTAGTTGTTGTAAAGTCAAATAACATCAATCAACAAGCATTTATTAAGCACTTACTATGTGCCAGGTATTTTAAGGCTGAGGATACAAAAACAAAAACATAATCCCTGCCTTCAAAGAGTTTGTATTCTACTGTGGGAGGCAACATGTACACATAAAATATAGTCAAGTTAGTATGTATAAAATGAATACAAGGTAAATAAAGTTCTTTGCAAACCTTAAAGCACTATATGAATGTCAGCTATTGTGATTTAATAATTATTTCTAAAGTTTCTGAAAGACTTAGAATTTATACCTACGCTACCATGAGGTAAACAAACAGGTAGACATGCTATCATTCCACCAATTTCAAAGAACTTGTTCTATTTTGTGTATCTCTGACTTCTTCCAAAACTCAGCCAGGACAGAGAACGAACATTCTTCAACTAAGAAAACTCTGCTTTCTTAGTAATAACAGTTGTATAAACATAAGGTCTAGTCAGTTAAACAGAAACCGACATCAAAAACTAGCAAAACATAGAACCCTAAACTCCTTCTTCTTTGAAGAAATCTATTTGAAGCGAGGTATTTCTAGTTATGGGTGAATGAAATAAGAATTCAACTGCAACAAATGGACATCCAGCATCTAGGAAAGACTAATTAAATCCATCTGAGAAGTTCCATCTAAAACTGCCTCACAGGAATTAGAACACTACATCAAAACATTGGTTACAGCTGACACACATCAAGAAATTACAATAGCATTATTTTTTACAAGATATAAATTATAATAAAAGTCTTAAGAGTTTGTATTACACTCAAAATAGCACTACAATTCAGAATTAAGGGAGAACCTTTTAGTTATCAGAACTCCCTCCAAAACTGAATTTTAATTTGTACCTCTACAAAATCTTGAAACAGTGTGTGATTCCCCAGTATCCAAATTCCTTGATATAAGTATAGAATCAAATTACTTTGAAAAAAAAGGCATCCAAGATTATTGCAATGTAAATTTAAGATTCTGATATTTGGTTAAAAAACCTCGGCAGTTAACAAGAAACAGCATGAAGAGGCCACAATTTTGAAAATTTATTAGTTGTGCAAAAATCATTTACTTAATACATATCATCTTGGCTTTGGTGGCAAGAAAATCAAATGCAGAATTCAAAATGTTATCTCTACAGAATAAAATAATCCTCATCTTCTAAAATGCTTTATCATTTAAAATTTTCATAGCTGGAGAGCATCGGCAAATCAAATTGCAAAATCTTTTTTCCCCCTTTAAAAAAAACAAAAACAAACTTCTAAACATTTTTTGATATGACAATATGACATAGGTCCTCTAAAAATAGGAAGCTCATTAAATAAGCAAATCCAACAACTTTTTTCCAACCTATATCCAGGACAACAAATATGTTTCATTAAAATTACTATATACAGTTACTGAAATTCAAAGATTTTTAAGGTAATTTAGTTGGAAAGAACTGGATACCTGGATCCTAATCTCCATTAGGTATTATATTAGGTATATTATATTAGGTATATTAGGTATCATATTAGGTATGCTGGCAATTTTGAGTGCATTTTGGCCCTCAATTTCATCTACAAAATGAAGTGAAGTATTGTTACTCTAAAGTTCCTTTTAGTTCTAATATTCAAAGATTTTTTAATGCTACAATTCATGAAGTCAAATACTAAAGTAATCCACCCTATTGAGATCTTTGAAAATTTCTTTCTAACACAGTTTATATAAACATTATTACATAAAGACAATAATATTAAAATTTAAGAGAAAACAAGCAAACATGGAATTAGGAAGCTTTAAAATATAATTTAAAATGAAAGCAAACTGATTTACAGGAAGTTAAACCTATAAAAGTTGCAAAAACATTCAAAACCAAAAATACTTTTAAATTTGTTAGACACTTGGTTAAATAAGTTTATAAACTACAGTGCATGTTACTAGGCAGGTGGATACACTTGGAAGGTAGGACAGTTGGCCTCCTATTGCAATAATTTGCCCCATTATACCATTACATCTTTCTCACATGGAGCTCATTACACCTGGGCTCTGCAGTTTGCACTGCTCACCTATTCACTTTTGGGCATCTTTCAAAGTGTTGATATTCCTCAAAGTGCCTCCATGATTGAAAGTTTGGGTTGTATAAATGGTTATATCTTTTCCATAATAAAGGTGAAACCTTTCAGCACAAATCTAACATTCTCTAAATTTAAATTCCATAAGAATGGCAAGTATGTTGTTCTCTAAGGATATAAAATACCTTTTTTCCCCATTTTAAAAACAAACAGCTCTTTAAGTAATTAACATATTAGCTAATCTCTCCTTGAGTATCTTGAAAAAATAAGAAACTGTAAATGTAATATATTCTTCTATCTGATCCAATAAAACAAGTAAGACAAGTTACTGGTTTTCATAAAAGGTTTCATTTTCTTTGAAAACTACTATGAGAAGCACATCTGACATTTCTGTAGACCACTTTACATGTTTTGAATAATATTGTTTACCCTAAGACAACTGGAATATTAAACCTGCTGAAATAAAATACTTCCTTGACTTTGAAAAGCAAACGTAACTAGTTTAGTAAGAAATACACAATATCTATAATTCTATAAGAAATTTAACAAAATGGATGACTCAGTAACATCTATACATTTCAATCATCTGACAAACTATGTAGGTATTTATTCAACAAACACCTGTGCAAAAACCAGAAGATTTTAGAAATATGTATTGAGAAAGGAATCGTGGGAGGCAAATTTATGCCATGTTCCAAAAGCTTTTAAAATATATTTTATTGACATATTTTCTTTTTAAATTGTCTAGATTTCTCACTACATCTTCCTCCAGCTCCTTTCAAAGATACAGTCCTACAACAAAGTTTTTTTTTTTAAAGAGAGAAAGAGAAAACTCAGCAAAAACCTATCAATACACCAAAAAAATCTGAAGTGATATGCAATGTTCCACACCAGGAAACCCCTCCCCTCAATTTCTGCAGAGCCAGGGGAAGGTGTCTTCTCATCTCTCTTCCTTGGGGTCATGCTTACTCTTTATAATTTTGCAATATTCATCTTCAATTGTTTTATGGTTGTTGGTTTTTCCATTTACATTGATGTAACCTGATTGTGCTTACTTCATTTTGCATCTGTTCATAGAAATGTTTCCATGCTTTTTTGTATTTATCATATTCATTTTCATCAGTCAATAGACACTTATTAAGTGCCTTCTATGTGCCAGGCACAGTGCTAAGTATTGAGGATACAAAGACAGTTGCAAGAAGATAAAGTGTGGAGAACTATTGCAAAAACATTCAAAAAAAAATTCAAACACTCTTTATTGGATATGTGAGGAGACAGAGAAGAGAAGAAGGGAAAGAGAGAGAGAGAGAGAGAGAGAGACAGAGACAGAGACAGAGAAGTCAAGGATGTCATATAGGTTCTGAGCCTAGAGGACTTGGAAGGATGGTGTTGCCCACTACAGTAACCAGGAAGTTAGGAAGTATAGGGGTAGGAATAATTACAACTTTCATTTTTCATTAATGGTTAAACCCAAATTTGAAGGACAGGTCACCCTGGGTTACAGCTTGGGTTCCTTTCCTGTTTGGAACACATTATTTCATATGCTCCAGCAATTTCTGGTAAATGCAGAAAAAAAAATCTTTTGTTACTCTAATTTACTTTCCTTTATATTTGAAAGTATTTTCCCTGATTTCTTAAAGTATTTGTTACTTGTCAGTGGAATTATTAAATTCAGCCAAAATGTATCTTGGAATTTCCAGCAAAGAGCTTTTTTTTCTTGAGGCAATGTGTGGATTTTTTGATTGGCACTTATTTGGGAGAATCAGAAATTCTGTACAATTTCTTGCTTCTTGCATTATTATATTCAAGTTTTTTTACTTCTATTCTTCTGGGAAAATAATAATCATTAAGTTGCCAAGCATCCTGTCTTTAAAATCAGTATGTTTTTCTTGTATGGAAATAATTTTCCTTTTAATGTTACTGGTTTTTTGCTTCTCTGCTTCCGGATTGTTCCTTACCTCTGCATCATTGCATCTCCACTCAGTTTTTTTCTCTTTTCTTTCTTTGGTGAGACTTGTCACTGTGGATTTTAGTTTTCTTTTTCTGCTAATTATTTCGGCTATACAGACAACTCCACTTTCACAATTCCTGTTTCTTTTTTAAATTATTCAGCAATATCCTACTGCAGATGGATGTTCTCTTGGGAATCTACAGGGCCCTCTTCTTCATCAAGTATTAATTCATTTTATTTTGTTTTACAATATTTACTCATAGGTTTTTGGGCTCTTTCACCTGATCTAGAATCCATATTCCCTTCTGTTATCACTGTTATCATATCACTGTTATCACATATCTTTCCTGTCGCTTTATCTGCTTATGCTCAAGGTCTCTACTTGAGTTTTTTTTTTTTTTTTTTTTTAAACAACTAGGATCTTTGGTAACTTCAGCCTATTTTTCCTTATAATCCCTTGCTTTCTGACTCTATCTCCTTTGAATGTGGTTTCCCTGTGGGCTGGATCTCAAAGTCATCATGCCTGGAATGCACTACCTTCTTGGTTTTGCCTTTCAGATTTCCAATTATTCTTCAAAATTCAACTCAGTTACAACCTATTTATGAAGATTTACCTGAATGTTTCCTTCACTTCAGCTGAAAAGTGTTTTCTCCTTTTTAAATTTTCTTGAAGCATATTTTCTAATCCTTCAATGGCTCTTTTTACCCCCAAGGAAATAATGTAGTAAGGTTTGTGTTTTTAAAAGATTATTTTTGTGGACTATGGATTAGAAAAGTGACTAAAAGGACAGGAGATCAATAAGGAGGATATAAACCAAATAAGAGGTGGTAAGAGCCTGAAATGTTCAAATGCTCACTTTCATAGGATCATAGATTTAGGTCTGGAAAAGACCTAAAAAAGAGAGGCCCTAGAATTCAACGCCATCATACTACAGACGAAAAACTGAGGCTCAGAGAGGTAAAATTATTTGCCCAGGGTCACCTAGCTAGGAAATAACAGAGACAGGTCAAAGATGAAAACAATATCCCATTTATAGAGGGAATACAGTCACAATTGTCATCAAAGTTGAGGAAGCAAACTAAATTTTTAAATTTTGCTTAGAGTCACATATGATCCATAATAAGAAAGTCTATTTCACACAATTATATAAACCAATTTAACCTGAAACAAGAACAATGATACAACATCACTTGAAATGGTTCTCCTTAGGGGGTACTTAAGAAAATGTTTTATGGAAGTATAAGACAAAAGGGGCAGGGGACGGCAGCTAGGTGGCACAGGCCTGGAGTCAGGAAGATTCCTCTTACTGAGTTTAAATCTAGCACTTACTAGCTCTGTGATCCTGAGCAAGTCACTTAACCCTGTGTGTCTCTGTTTCCTCATCTTTAAAATGACCTAGAGAAGGAAATGGCAAACCGCCCCACTATCTTTGCCAAGAAAAATCTATATTGGCAGCAGCTAGGTGGCACAGTGGATACAGCACCAACCCTGGAGTCAGGAGGACCTGAATTTAAATGGGCCTCAGATACATAACACTTACTAGCTGTGTGGCTCTGGGCAAGTCACTTAACCCCAATTGCCTCGAAGAAAAAAAAAGAAAAGAAAACTCTCAATGGGGTCATGAAGAGTTCGACACAACTGAACAACAACAACATCAGACAAGAGTAAGACAGACTTTAGTGAGGGACTCAATGTTAGGAAAAGTTGAGTTTGAAACTTGCCTAGAAATTTACTGGTTATGTTGCTCTGTAGTGAGTCACTTAATCTTTATGAATCTCAATTTCTGCACTCCAAAATGGAAATGACAATACCATCTATAATACAATGCTGTTTGCGAGGATCAGATGAAATTGATACGTAAAGTATTTTGGAGTCCATGAAACAACACATAAATGTAAGCTATGATGATGATGATGATGATGATGATGAAGAAGAAGAAGAACAAGAAGAGAATGGTTAGGGTGGTGGTGGTTCAAATCATCTCTGTTACCTCAGGCAAGTCATTTGACCACTCTGGGAGCTCAGTTTCCTCATTTCTAAAATAAGTTGTACAAAATGGTTTCTAAAATCCCTTCCAACTCTAACTCTATAATCCTATGATATGAAATTCAAAAATTTCTAGTTAGCTCTCCCACCTCAGAGATGCCTACATAGTAAAAACCAAAATTCTTTAATAGCCTTGAGTATAATCTCTTACTTATACTAAGGAAGAGATTGAACAAGTTTACATCTTTTTAAAAAGAATTTCTCAATTAGTCCTGTAACTTTGTTGCTGTAGGAAACTGTTAAGGAATTTCCTCTACCATTGTAGATCTGCACCTTCTCTACACTGAGTGACTTCACCAGGGTCACACAGACAAGGTGTTCCAGAAAAGGGACTTGAACCCAGGTCTTCAGGTATCAACTTTTCAATCTACATCACACTGGCTCTCCAAAAGGAAAAAAAAAAGCCAGGTATAAGTTTCCCTAGGAATTCCTAGCTTGTACATAAATGCTTATAACCTATAACATTGTTTTTTTTTTTTTTTTTGATTCTTTGATATCAGCTCTTCTATCATTGTAAAGTGGTCATTAAGGAATCAGTCTCTTTCTAATAAGCATGTGAGCTACAATTTGACTATCCTGAGAAAAGATAAATTTACCTATTGATGATGTGCTCTTGCCATAGAAATCCTGTTCAGTATAAGATGAAATCTGAGTTGAGATATTTGGTGCATTCCTTTTAAGAGCTGGGATGTAAAGCTGTAACCTGTGGGATTATGATTTAATATCTCTAATTCAGAATTTCCCTTAAATAAGAGAATATTGTAGAACCCAGGCACCTTGCATATCACTGTATAGCCAATGTTCATGCCCCAGTGCTGCCCTACTGGTAGGCCCCATGTTCCCACCTTCTGGGGGTGGAGGACTGAAAGGAAAAGGGCAGGGCTGAAGACAAAGTCTAGAATAAAGGCCTGTTAAATTCCGGCCAGAGGGTAGCTGTAGACAATAGCAGCTTGAGGGGGGAGGGGCTCTGCCTCCCTACCCCCACAAATAACACTTCTCACCTGGAATGCACCTAAGTATTTACAGGACAGTGGGCATTTAATAAGAGTAGCTACCTCAATGTAATCTATTAAAAATCAGCCCTTCACAAAGAAATAATACTTATATTAATTTATGCACTTATATTTAATCTCATCAACTGCACAAATTTGCTATAAATAACACATGACACATTTACTTTCATGACTTTCATGTAAGACATTTCAGTGTAATGCCTTAGTAATAGTAGAAACAGCAATTTTGATGAATGAACACAAAGTTTTATCAAACAACCAAAATGACCAGGTCACAATAAATCTTGAAAAACTGTGATTTTCAGAAATAACCAAGATCAACTATTTCAAATCTTATTAGGCTTCACCTATAGTGACATTCTATTACTTCTATTTTTGTTTACACTTAAATCTTCTCATGTGAGGACTAACTGCTCCAAGAACTGAAGGAAATCCCAAACAGCTCTCAAGAGGGGAACGTAGTCTAATATAACAGCTTTCCTAGTACGGGCAGCTAGGTGTTGCCATGGATATAGTGCCAGACCTGAGTCAGGAGGACCTGAATTGAAATCTGGCCTAAGACAACTGACTAGCTGTGTGACCCTGAGCAAGTCACTTCACCCTGTTTCCCTCAGTTTCCTCATCTGTAAAGTGAGCTGGAAAAGGAAATGGCAAAGCACTACAGTGTCTTTGCCAAGGAAACCCCAAAGGGGGGGTCACGAAGAGTCAGACACGGCTGAAGCAGTGCAACAACAACAGCTCCTAGTAGACTGCTCATGATCAAATCTATCAGAGCACTAAGGTAAAAACAACCTTCTCAAGGTACTTTTTTTACTGTCTGCAAACGCCAGGTCTTAAAAGGAACACGTGTGCTACTGTATTCATACATGAGCAACTCGCTGTAAATGTTCACCATACCCTCGGATTAAAAAGGTTCATTCCGGCTTCCATCCGAGGAAGACTTGGCCACTCAAGGGCCAAAAGGCCATCATTACAACGTAGCAGTCTGCTCTATAAGAAAGTTTCTAAAAGACTGACTTCTGGTTTTATCTGGGGTCTATGGTTTTCTTGTTTACCTAAATACTTTGGTCCTCACAAAGAAAAGAAGATATTCTATTTCTCATTTAGGGAAAGGATAAGCTTGAGGAACTGAATTTTGCAAAATATGAAACATACACATAACTATACCAGGTCACAGAAAGGCAAAATAGAACTGAAGAACATTTTTAGAACTATAATTTTCACGTAATCATTCATTATTACAGAATTACTGAAAAAAAATAAACTTACACAAAATGTTGAACCACTGTTTGATGCTATGACAGAATGAATTTCATCTCCCATTTTGAGTGACAGATCCCAGTTTGCCATTTTTGGCTTAAAGATGGGAACCCTAAGAAAGAAAGGAAAGAAAAGCAATTAATATTTTCAGATTATTCTCTCTCATATTAAATTGGTCTCCCCTGTTTGAGTGTCTCCAAAAACTGAAATTAAGTTAATGATATAGAGTCAAAAAGTACATAAAAGTACAAAAAAAAAGTACAAAAGTACAAAAAAAGTAAAAAGTACAGAAAAAAATCCAATCCTACTTGCAAAGAAGTTACCAAATCATACATCAGCTATTTTATAAAAAGATGGTTGCAACTTGCAACCTATTTTCACAAAGAAAGTCTTTAGGTTTCTAGGCCAGCTGACAAAATAAAAAAATTTAAACCACAACATAAGAGAAACATAATATGAAATTCACATTTATATAACCCTTCAAAATTTGCAAAATACTTTCTTTTGATCACATCAACCCCA
This sequence comes from Vombatus ursinus, assembly GCF_900497805.2. Taxonomy (NCBI): domain Eukaryota; kingdom Metazoa; phylum Chordata; class Mammalia; order Diprotodontia; family Vombatidae; genus Vombatus; species Vombatus ursinus. The sequence goes on from NW_020950082.1 coordinate 2,883,920, forward strand.
CAAAGTAAGCTGTGTATTCCTACCCCAATGGTACCAATAAGGAAACTGAGGGTCCAACTGGTTAAGTAACTTAGCCACAATTAAACAGCTAGAAAGGAACACAGGATTTGAACTTAGGCATCCTGAATCAAAATCTTGTGCTTTTTCAACTACATCATAATTTTTTCTTTTTAGAGAGAAATGCATTTTTTGAAATAGAGAAACGCATTTGATATTCCAACTGAGGCCAGGAACACATTTTCTCTATCCCTATACGAGGAATGGAGGCAGCTAGGTGGTTCAGTGGATACAGCACTAGGCCTGGAGTCAGGAAGATCTGAGTCCAAATCCAGCCTCAGAAACTTGCTAGCTGCATGATTCTGGGAGAGTCACTTAACCAATTTGCCTTAATCCACTGGAAAGGAAAATGGCAAACCACTCTAAGTATCTTTCCCAAGAAAATCCCATGGCCAGTATTAGCATGACATGGTCCTCCGGTTCAAGAAGAATAAGACATGACTCAACAACAACAACAAATATGCACATAGGGACTCTCTAATTCCAAGACACTAGTGATGGGTCCTACAGCCTGGAACACGAGTTTTAACAGCATAAGGACTTCAGGTTGGTAACTGAAGGTTGGAGGAGGTCTGATTACTCAGGGAGCAGATGAGATAAGGAGAAATACAAAATACAGGATTAGAACTACCTGTCAAATATAAACCTTTTGAAATACTTGTTAGGCCTGAGATTGGCTCTCCTTTAACCTTCACGTCCTTTCTTTTCTTTCCTATGTTCTAGGAATGGGCCTGTTTCCCTTCCTATTGCTTCAGATCCAGGTTTTGTTTGCTTTCTATTTTAACCCACTGCTTTGTCCTACTTTTGCCTCCCTGTCAAATTTTAGAACCAAAAATCTCATACTTTTTCACCAATCCATCCCTAAAGCACTCACTCATTTTCAAGTTATTTATTAAGGTGTATGTGTATGTTTTTTGTTAAAAGTAATGGGAAAGTGAGGAAGATAAGTCTTCTTATATACAGCAGTTTTATGTCTAATTCTACTTTTGTTTTCATCAGAGGATAATATAGCTGAAACCATTCTCACAGAGATGACAAATAGCCATATGGGCTCATTTTTTCTTCTCAGTCACCTTTTTCTGCAATAAAAGCATCATCTGTTCTATATTTTTTGAATCTTTCCAACTTTGAAATATCTTCAAAATGTATATCCAAGTACCCTCAGAACCGTATTCAGGATGAATTTCTTCTCTTTTCATTTTGACCAAATCAGTATCTTCCAGATTTCATTCAATTCAATATTTATTTAAATACCTGGTGTAGCCAAGATCAGGGAGCAGAGGAAGTACTTCAGCCCAATATTCCCCTTCAAACAGTTTTAAACAATACTTCAATTCAAATTTCTGAGTGGTACAGCCAACAAAAGATCAAGGTGAGAAATTTCTCCAGCCCAAGACAACTTAGGAGGTTGTAAGGAGAGATCTGTGACACTATGGTCTGGATTGGAAAAATAAGCCATCAACAATGACCAAAAAACCCAAAAACCCTAACTATAAAAAGCTACTTTGGTGACAGGGAAGATCAAGACACAAACTTAGAAGAATACAACCTGATGAAACAGCTACAAGCAAAGTGTCAAAGAAAAATGCTAATTGGATACAAGCCCAAAAATAATTCCTGGAAAAATTAAAGAGAAAAAAAAAAAAGATTTGAAAAATCAAATGACAGTGGTAGAGGAAAATTGGGAAAAGACATGAGAGCAATGCAAGAAAATCATGAAAAGATAATAACAATTGGGCATAAAAAGGCACAAAAAAAACTTAAGAAAATGACACCTTAAAAAACCAGAAAGGGCCAAATGGTAAAAGAGGTACAAAACTGCATGAAAAGAACTCCTTAATAAAGGAGGTACATAAACCTCACTACCAAAAATAACTCCATAAAAAGCAGAATTGGCCAAATAGAAAAAGAGGTACAGAAGTTCACTGAAGAAAATACATATTTTTTTTAATTACAAAAGGGCAAATGGAAGTTAATGACTCCATGAGACATTAAGAACAATGAAACAGGGGCAGCTAGGTGGTGCAGTGAATAGAGCACTAGGCCTGGATTCAGAAGGACCTGAGTTCAAATCTGGCCTCAGACACATAACACTTACTAACTGTGTGACTCTGGGCAAGTCACTTAACCCCAATTGCCTCACCCCCCCCAAAAAAACCCCAATAAAACAAAGTCAAAAGAATAAATAAAAGAAAATGTGAGATCTGATCACAAAAATAACAGACCTGGAAAATAGACTGAAGAGAGAAAATTTAAAAAACTCACAATCAAATGCAGAAAAGCAGAAATATTAAATGTATCTATATCAGATTATAATGAAATAAAAATTACATTCAATAAAAGGCCTTGGAAGCATAAACTAAAAACTAATTGGAAACAAATAATCTAATGCTAAAGAGTGAGTGGGACAATGAATACATCATAGAAACAATCAATAATTTCATTAAAGATAATGATAACAATGAGACAATATACAGAAATTTGTGGAATGCAGTCAAAGCAATACTCAAGGGAAATTTTATGTTTCTAAACTCTTACATCAGCAAAAAAAAAAGAAAGAAAGAAAAAAAGGAAGAGAAAGAGAAGATTGTACACAATAACAGCAATATTATAATAAGGATCAACTGTGAAAGACTTAACTACTCTAATCAATACAATGATCCAAGAGTACTCCAAAGGACTCATAAAAAGAAAATGCTATCTACATTCAGAGATAAAACTGACGAACTCTGAGAAGACTGAAACACACTTTTTTCACTTAGTTTATTGTTCTTGCTTTTTTTTTTTCCAACACGGCTAATGTGGAAGTATTTTTTGCATTACTTCACATGTATAACTGATATCATATTGCTTGCCTTCTCAATGGATGAGGGAGACGCTCGGGGGACAGAATTGGAGGCTCAAATTTTTTAAGAATGAATGGTAAAATAAAGTATAATTATTAAAAAAAAACATTTATTAAGTATCTGCTATATGAAGGCACCATGGTAGTCTAAACAGATAAACAGGGCAAAAATGCCACAATCTTGAACTGCAATGAATTTATAATATGAGGAATGAACAACAGGTACAAAATGAGAGGCAAAATAAAGATAAAAAAACAAATTATTTTAGATAAATCTGGATGAAAGAGACCACTTTCATCTGGGGAGATTGGTTAAGTCTTCACGGAAGAATAGCACTTAAGCTGGACCTTAAAGAGGAATCCAACAAATAGAGATGAAGAAGGGGTTCCAGGGAAGAAGGCCCATCTGTATGAATACACAGAAATATGGGAAACAACAGGTTGAATTCAGGAAACGAGAAGTAATTCAATTTGGCTGGAATAAATATTACATAAAGTGGAATAAGTGTGATTAGATAAAAAAGTATTATAGGGCTTAAATTATATTATAGGGCTTAAATTATACACTAAGGCTATATTTTACCCTAGCAAATATGGGCTATTAAAGACTTATGAACAGAATAGTGACATAATCATTTATTTTTAAGAATATTTTATTAGCTGTGTAAAGGATTGTAGGAGGGAGAAACTGGAACCAGGAAAACCAATTAAGAGACTATCATAATAGTCCAGAAAAGAGGTGGTGGGGGCTTGAACTTCTGTTACAGCATTATGAACAGAGGCGAGGGCAAAAATGTAAAGCATATTGTAGAAGTAGTACTGCCCAGATTTAACAACTGTGGAGGTAGAAGGGACAAGGGAAAAACAAAAATTAAAGATTCTCCAAAGTTTGTGCTTTAGAAGCGTTGGTTACTTTGGAAGACAGTGGCATCATCAATAGAAGTACACAGGCTAACATCAAGACACATTTAGGAGGAGTAAATGATGAGTTCAGTTGTGGACATGTTGACTGCAGGCTATTAGCAGGACACACTGAGAAGCAAATAGCAGGCAGCTACAAATGTGGAACTGAAGTTCAGAAGAGAGATTACGGATGAAGAAAAAATTTGGGAGTCATCAGGGTACAGGAAATAGCTGATGCCATAAAAATAGATGAAATAGTAAAGAAAGAGGGATAGAGAAAGAAGAAAGAAGATCTACTGGCATACCCTTGGAGGACATCCACTTTCAGATGGTAAAGGAGAAGATAAAGGAATAATGACTTCTATTTTGTTGTTGTTTTTCAATTGTGTACAACTCTTCATGGCTCCTGCAGCTTTTCTTTGCAAAGATAGTGGAGTGGTTTGCCATTTCCATCTCCAGCTCATTCTACAGATGAGGAAACTGAGGTAAACTGGGTTAAGTGACTTGCCCAAGGTCACAGAGCTAGTAAGTGTCTCAGGCTGGATTTTACAGTTGATAAAGCTGAGGAATACAGAGGTCAAATGACTTGCCAAGGGTCCCACAGCTATTAAGTATCCGAGGCCACATTTGAACACAGGTTTTTCCAAACTCCAGGCACAGCACTCCATTAACTCTGTAGTTAACCAGTTCAACATAACACCATCCTTTTAAACTTTTAACACTTCTAAATCCCTTGCCCTGTTGCTTCTCATGGCATGCCAAACTCTAACCGTGATTCACCAGAAGAGAAGGAAATAAGCATGTACTGTATGTACTATATGCCTGGCATTGTGCTAAGCACTTATATATAAAAAAACTCATTTAATCCTTACAACCACCCTAGGAAGCAAGTGCTACTATTAGCCTTATCTTACAGTTGAGGAAACTGAAGCAGACAGAGGCTGACTTGTCCAATTTCACATAGCCAGTAAGTGTCTGCATCTACATTGGAACTCAGGTCCTTTTGACTCCAGGCCTAGAATTCTATCCACTGCACTACCTAGCTGCTTGCTACAAAGGTCCACTAGATCAAAACTATTGTCACAATAATACTAAGATGTATTTCTTATTTGGTAAATATATATAGATATAACCACATCAAAAAAAAATTCAGGGTGTGGGACTTTCTAATTTTCTTTTCTTTCTTTCTTTTTTTTTGACATTCTAATTTTTAAGAATGTAAAGGAGTCCTAAGGGCCAGGCCTAGAGACACTTACTAGCTGTGTGACCCTGGGCAAGTCACTTAACCCTGTTTGCCTCAGTTTCCCCATCTGTAAAATGAGCTGGAGAATTGAATGGCAAACCATTCCAGTTACCTTTGCCAAGAAAACCTCATACAGGGTCATGAAGAGAGGTCATGAAGAGTTGGACACAACTGAAAAACAACTGAACAACAAGTGAACCAACCATTTCAAACTGGATTTCACAAAGCCTGAAGCTTAACATGTTGAAAACAGAAAACATTCTTTCCTCCCCTCACTACCAAACCCATCCCACTTCTTAACTTCCCCATTTCTTTCAAAGGCACCACTGATTTAAAAGGCACCAGTAAACCAGGTTTTCATCCTATCCAATCACTTGCTAAGTCCTATTGATTTTACTTTCACCACTTATATGAGTCCCCTCTCCTCTACTCACACAAACACCACTATAATTCACACCCTCTTATCAGGACTTCTGAAATAGCCTGTAATTTGACTTTCTTGCCCCTAGTCTTTCTCGACTCTAATATGTCCTCCACAAAGCTGCAACAAGGATTTACCTAAAATACAGGTCTTACCATGTCACTCCCCTACTTACCCTATATTTTTGAGATTAAATGCAAACTCTTCTTTGTCACTTAAGCCTTTCACATCTTAGCTTCAACCTACCTGTCCAGCCTTATTGTACATTACAGTTCTCCCACTCCCATCAACAACCAAACTGGTCTTCCTTTTGCAAGCCTTCATACTAAATATTCTATCTCCCATTTCTGTGTCACTGCAAAGGCTGTTGCTACCCATGACTAGAATGAATCCCTCTCAAATTCTATAGTTTCCTTCAAAATTCAACTAAAGCACCACCTTTGATGTGAGGCCTTTCCTGGTTCCCCTCAGCTGCCAGTGCTTCCCTTCCCCCCATCTATTTAGTTAGGGGTTGGGGTGGGTTTACACATGTAGGTGTTTTCCCAGATTGAATGTAAGTTTATTGAGGACAAGCAAGGATTTTTTTCATTTTTGTAATTGCAGCATCAATGACTAGCACAGACCAGATGATTAATAAGTGCTTGTTGAGAGTTATCTGATTCTCTCTCTAACTTTGGATGGTTAATTTTTTTCTCAATTGCTTTGATATATTTCTTATAATTTTTTGGTTTTTTTTACATAATATAAATGATTTTGTACTCTTAAACCGAAGTTATCTTTAGTTTCCAGGGCTTTCTATTTGGCAGTAAGATTGTGTCTTCTCACTGAAAAAGTTTTTGGAATCTTTTGGCCCACCCTTTGGAAACTCTTCTGCATATGTTACTTAAGAAATGGTAATAAGAGTCAATGCCTTTATTTTCCCTTTATATCTCATTTTTCAGAGCTGATTTTTTATGTTACAAAGTAATGTCTCATCTTCATCTTTTCTTCTAATATGATATTTATTTTGACCTATGCTCTGACCAGACGATAATCTGACAACAGGCAGTTGATTCTGAAATGACTGTTATTATCTCTAACCAGTTATTTTTTGTCTGTTAAGGAACCATGGCCAAAAGCATTCATTATCAGGTGGTCAAACTTTAGTGATAAGCTTTTGCATATATAGACAAATCAGTTATTGGAGAACAGCTTCGTAGAACCTGGAAGGCCTGGATTGTACTCTAATGGCACAGGTTTTAAGAACTCAAGCCCTTACAATGCTACGAGGTTTCAGAATAAAAGTAGGCTGGGGTGGGGTATACTCTACAGTAATAAACAACTCATTGAATGATGCTATTCTTTTTATAGTTATAAGTGCCTATTAGTAAAATAATAGTGTTTTACTTTCACAAATGCATTCAGTATTTAGACATATCTTGCTTTCTGTATCACAGATCCACGCTAAATCAATATTTTTTAAAAATACTGACACTTGAAATTAAGGCAGAAGATTTTGAGATAACAACTTATTATTTTTGACAATGCAAATACAAATAGAATCCCTATTGTGAATTGTTAATTCTTTATTCACATTTGAATACTAAATTTGGAGATGATTCTAGAAAGTGACTTTATTGGTTCTCTAGTCCAATGATTCTCAAACTTTTTGTCTAGGGCCACTCTTAAAAATCATTTAGGATCCCAAAGAGCTTTTGTTTATGTGGGTCCAGAGAGGTAAAATGAATTCCCCTGGGCTCTCATTATTAAGAAGCAGAGTAAGAATTTAGCCCAAGGTCTCCTGGTTTTGGAGTCACAAGACACGTTCAAATCCTCATTCTGCTGCTGACCTTGGACAAGTTACTTCATCGTCTCATCTCAAATTTCTCTAAGGTTCCTTACCATTCTATGATTTTGTGACTCCAAATTCAATGCTTTTTCCATTAGCCCCAGCACAGAAAAATCAACTTGTGGAATTAATGTGTCTTCTCCACATTTTAATAATGAATATAGGCCAGTGGCTATTGCAGTGCAAAACCGAGAGCAAAATTTATGTTAAATTATAATCATGATAGTTAATAATAATAGTTAGTATTTATAAAGCACTTTTAGGTTTCCAAGGTACTTTACATTTATTATTTCATTTGATTCCCACAACTCTGTGAAGGATGTGCTATTACTATCCCTACTCTACAGGTGGGGAAACTGAGTCTGAGAGAAATAATGTGAATTTAGGATAAGCATAAAAGATATCAGAACATATAACTTGTGTAAAAGTATGTTTTATATAATAAATGTCAAAATGTTGTACAGTAGAGAAATTAATTAAATTCAATTAAACAAACATTATTCAGCAACCAACTTTGTTCAAGGGTTAGGGAATCAGGAAAACTGGTTTCTAGCGCTGGTTCTGCCATCTCGAAAAAATTCCTTAAACCTTTCTGAGCTTCAGCTTCTTAATTAGTAAATAGAGGGGGTTAGACTAGATGACCAATACATTTTTTTAAAATAAATTTTCCTTGCTTTCCTTTTCTAATCTTTATGATTCTACAAAGTAGATAATAACATTTTTAAAAAAGCTTTAATGGGCTACATATAGGTGTGTTAATTATGGTAAGACAAAAGGAGCTAAACTGTAAACAAAAATTAATTCTGACATAAAATGTTTTAATGCTTTAAAATTTAAAATATACAACTAACAATTTTTCTTAGTCAAGAATATAATGGGAATAACTAAGGTTACATTTAAATTCTCAGAGTATTAATAGTTAAATAAATCCAATCTAACTGAAGTACTCTCAAAGTTGATTTTTATGGAATTCATTGCTGTCTACACTCTTTTGTCCCAGAAGAAGGACAAGAAGTCTTGTGGGTTTGCTGCACTTCACACATCACAAGAGCACTGACACAAAGAAAACTGTGCTTCCTTTCCTTCAATAAGTTTTCAGGACTGCCATCTGATCAAAATTTAAATCCATGCAACTTATTGTTCGACTGCAAAACTGACATCAATTAAACTAGTGTCTTTCCTATTCAAAAAAAAAAAAAGAGAGAGGAAGAAAGAAAGGAAAAAAAATAAGAGAAACACAAGCAACTAACATAAACAGGCATCCATAAAAGCAAATCAAATAATAGTGCTTTAAGGCCTGTCCACTTTGATTGCCATCAGCCAATTGCCATAGAAGAGCTCAATAAATCTACAATTTTCTATCGCTGGTGGTGAAAAACCTGTCATCTGATTGTCACTAGATTCTTTAGTTTCATAATTTTTAGTTTCATAAATTTCTTTACATAAAATATAAATTATTACATACTTACAGAAATGCTACAGTGCCTATTAAGTACCATATTTTACAGTATATTGGGATAAATAACAAGAGACTTAACTCAAAGCAGGGTTTCCAATTACCAAGGATTATGAACATTTCAAAACCATATTATCTGACATTCAGTAAAGCTGGCTTTCAATTGTGCCATTATCTATCTAGCAATAAGATAACATGAAATATTGACTTAAAACAATGATAATGACAAAAGAATCATTAAGAAATCCTTCATCATAACTTTCACAGCAGGTGGCCTATAAAATGATCAAGAATAATATGCTGGATTCTGTAGTCACTGAGATCAGTTTCTGCATACAAATTTTTTCAGGAAGAAAAAGACCTTCAGAAAGTGGGCCATTCATCTGAACCAAGTTCAGAGAATTTCCAGCGCTGTGAAAAGATATGTTATGCAAGCACATAGATGTATTCAGTGGGGGTAGACTGAACTAGCTACATGGAGACTACAAAGGAGCCCTCCCATGGCTCATGAATAAGTCGAGGAAATGATCAGAAAAAAAAGAGAGAGATGTTTAGACAGATGGCCCACTTAAAATGCCTGGGACAGGGCATAAGCAATTTTAATGAAACTTTAGATCTAACATATGAATTGTTTTCTTATTTCTCTCCCCCTCCCCACCCAATCTCAAAGAAGACAAACACAAATTCAGCAACTGATTGATGAGTTCATTTCAGCATGTTAGGGTGGAAAAGTCACACAATTTAAGTATTATTGATACAATAAGCACATATGAAGAAAAATCCTTCATAGAACCTTCAGCTATCAGAATGAATATAAAAGAATGGAATGGATAGATTAAAGGAATTCAAAACTGAAGTCTACTGCCAAATAAAACAAAAATCTAAGCCTTATTATCTGAGTACTTTCAACACTCCAACATAAAGGTTTATCATTGCAGAAGAAAGATAAAAGCTGTGGTTTCAGAGGATCTCTTTATTCCTTAAAAAAGTACATTAAATTTTAAAAAATACATGGATGAGGCCTAAAATTCTTGTTGTATGTAGTTAAAAAGCTGTGGCCATTTATGCATTCATGCTTCTACATGAGAGAGTATATGTATACTCATGTAAGTATATATTTGTAAATACATATGTACATGCATGCAAATATAGAAATATGTTTTTTTCAGACATTATTACTCAATACTCCATAAAATTCTAGATCAGTAAAATATTCAGAAACAGTCAAAGAAAATACCCAAGCTCAGTATAAGTAACATTACACAGTTCCTCAGACAAAAGCTCTGAACTCCTCAACCTCAAATGTCCCTTTCTAGTATCTATGGCACTTTTATTTAAATTTGGGGAAAAAAATGGTATAACAGCTTTGGGTATTAGACTTTGGGTAGTGTCAGTTTTGATAAGTCTCAGGGATGGAGAGTCCAGGGCTCCATGACGCTCCATGACCAATCTCATATTTATCTTATGAACAGAACAGTGGCAACTTTCTCACTACCTGATACACCTCTAAGACCTACTACATGGTAGCATGAGGACCCATAGACAAATAACCTCCTCCCTCCCCCACCCACTTGTATTTTCAAAGTCTAGCTAATAGTAAGATAGCACCAAAGTCATATAAACATTAACTATCAGTAACTATACCTAATAGCAAATATCCCAAAAGCAAATAAATCAAAGTGTATAAGTAACCAATATTTTCTAAATAAATTAATCACAGATGACAGAAAATTTCAAAGAGGTTTCATCTGATACGCATTATTTTCTGAACTTACGATACTTGGGGTTTACAGCTGGAAGGGTCTGTAGAAATCATCTATTCCATCTTCTCATATTACAGAGGAAGAAACTCATGATACTTCTAGATGAAAAAGTAAGCACGAAGCTTGAGAATGCATTGCAATGAGCAACAAATAATTAGTGAAAGTGAAAATTTTGGTAAATGTATGTTTAACTGTCAATAAATCAACATGCTGGTTATGTGAGGACATCGAAGCGTCTCAGCTAATGTACCACCTTCTACAAGAAGCCTCTGCCAATCCTTAATCTTTATGTCTTTTCTCTGAGAATATCCCTTCCCAATTTAACTTGTATTTATCTTGTTTGCATGTTGTCTCACTCTATAAGTCTGTGAGCTTCTTAAGAGTAGACATTCAAAAAAAAAAAAAAGAGAGTAGACATTCCTTGTATCTCTAGTGCTTAGCACAGTGGTTAATAAATGTTTGTTGCCTGACCATTGACAGTGTCTGTGGGACTCTGGGCAAGTCACTTAACTTCTGACTACCTTAGTTTCCTCACTTCCTAAAATAGGAATCAAAAGAACCACTACTTTCCAGGGTTGTTGTGAGAAAGAAACAAGAAAATATCTGTAAAGTACTTTAAAAGTCTTAAAAGTGCTATATGAATGCTCTTTATTATTATTTAAGAATTTGTTATAGATAATGTGAGTTATCATTGTCTAATAACATTAACTCATATTTCTATCCTCCACAACAAACTTCTAAGGTAATTGGTATAAGTATTCTTATATTTATTTTGTAAATTATGAAACTGAGACTCATAGACGTTAAGTCAGTCAGTCAATAAGCATTTATTAAGTTTACTCCACATAGCCAAATAATATATAAAGTGCTGGGGATACAAAGAAAGGCAAACACATAAAAAACTATGTACGTATAAGATACATACTGAGCAAATGGAAGATGACCTCAGAGGGAAGGCACTCATTAGCAATGATGCAACCAGGAAAGGCATCTGGTAAAAGGTGGGATTTGGGCTGTGTCTTGAAAGAATGTAGAGAAACCATTAGACAGAGATAAGGACGGAGAAAATTTCAAGCATGGCATGAGGACAGCCAGTTAATAGGCTGTCAGGAGATACATTGTCCTGTGGGAAGAACAATTGTGTGGGAAGGTCAATTTTGCAAGAGTGGAGTTAAATCTAAGAAGAGCAGAAAGATAAGAAAGAGCCAGGGTGTGAAGACCTAACTAGGTAGGCAGCTGGGTGGCAGAATGGATGGAGTACTGGACCCATAGTCAGAAAAAAAACTTTGTTCCAATCCTGCCTCAGATATTTACTGGCTGTGTGACCCTATAGAGGTCACATTAATTTCTTTAGGCTTCATTTACAAAGTAGGAATAATAATAGTACCTAACTCACAGGGTTATTGTGAGGATAAAATAAGCTATTTTAAAATGCTTTGCAAAGCACAAAGCCCTACATAAATGCTTTATGATGATGATTATAATATTAGCATTTTATATTTGACCTCGGAGGTAAGATGAAGCCTCTAGAATTTAGTGAGTTGGGGATGACATGGTCATATTTGCATTTTACAAAAATGTCTTTAGTAGCAGAATGGAGGATGGATTAATTGGTATGGGGAAAGACGAGGCAGGGACAGCAACCAGAAATCTTTTACAATGGAGGAGACATCAGATGATGAGAAACTACAACAAGGTGTTGGCTGTGTGAGTAGAGGGAGGAGACACAAATGAGAGATATTATGAAGATATTATAAAGGTAGATATGACAAGACACACAGACTGGACATGTGAAGTGAGTATAACAGGAATGGTGGATGACAGTCTGTGAGCCTGAGTTACCAAGAAGGTAGTGTACCCTAGACAGGTAACAGAGAAACACAGAAGTTGTTTGGGTCAAGATTATGAATTCTATTTTGTGCATATTGAGTTTGAGATGCCAATGGGATGTCCTTTTCAAGATGTATACGAATCGGTAGATAATATAAGTCTAGAGGTCAGAAGAGATTATGGCTAGATTTATAAATCTGGGATATATAGAGATGATAACTGAACCCACTGGACTTATGATAAGATCAGCGAGTTAGATCATAGAGAAGGGGGAAAGAAGAATCCAGACAGACCTCTGAAGAACTCTCATGGTTGATTAGTACTTGTGATCTAAAGATCTAGCAAAGAAAACTGAGAAGGAACTGAAATAAGTAGGAGTAGAAACAGAAGAAAGCAATGTCATAAAAACCTAGGAAGGAGAGAGTATCTAGTAGGTGATCAACAGTGTTGAATGTGGATTTTGACAATCTGAGCCTAAATGTGTTTGCCTTCAGTTATGAATTGTGAAGGATAATGGGTGGAAGAAGTGATTAAATCTAGAGACTATCCTCACAGTCATGAGCCTCTGGTTTGTTTGTTTCCTATACTGTGGTACCAACAGGGTTGGGGTTCTATGTCTTTTCCTTTTCTGTTATTATTATAGCGAATGGGGATTGTTCCTAGTTGTTAGTATAGTAATAGGGTGAAAGCTCATTTGGTTCCAGAGTTCATTATACAGAGGGTACCCGAGTTGAAAGATGAATCTGATGTCACACACGGCCTCAAACTGCCTATCTGACTTGCAGAAGTATACATTTATAACATTCCTTATCTTTCTTTTAAAACACTTTCTAAGCAGTGAGAGTGCATGCAGATATATGCCTATTTTTCTTGCATTATGCCTTTCCTTTACAGACATAAGTAAAGTTTTCTGAAGCACTCCCTAAAATATGAAATTTCTTTAAACTATTAGCTATGAAAAAAAATGGCTACTACAGTTCACATGTCAGCCTCATTATTCAGGAGCACTCCAAATTGTACATACAAGGGTGAGGTTATATTTTTGGCATGTATTATTTTTAAAACAAAACTATTTGAAAGGATGCTTGATCTAAAATATTATATGGATTGGCCTTGTCTTAAAGATACAGTGGCTCAATATTGCTGATAGCCAGAAAAATCAACAGAAATCTTAGCTGCTATTTTAATCATTTAAAGTAAAACACACAAGTATCTCACTCTTTCATGACTGTACAATGGAATGAAAACAAGAATCAATACACATATTGGTGAATATCATTGTTGAAAAATCTTAACTTTGGGATTGGTAACAAAGAACTTGAAAGTTTGTAAGAGATTTCTTATAAAAAATTATCTAATTTATCAATGCTGAGCTAAATACAGAAGAGCAGGGAAGACATATACGGCCAGATTATTTTATAAAGCCCATTCACATTACTACCAATCCTCACACGGGCATGGGCAAAAAATAGGACAGGGCTCACACAACAGTCAAGTCTACTTTGGAGATGAATGAAAAGACCAAAAGATAGAGTTTCTGGGTAATTAATAATCAATTTATTAGTTAGTCTAGCTGATAATCAATAAATTGATGGTCAGTGGTTTCTCTTGGTAAGCAAAGACCCTTGATGCTTAAATATCTTTGGAAAAGGAGGTGTCCCTGACAAGTGAAAATCAATCCTGACTGGTGAACATTTAATGAGGAGATGGACATATTAATGGGAAGGTGGGCTAAAAGTCTTCAGCCCTCCTGTGGAGAATGTGACTTAATCATGAGACTCCGCCACTTGCAGCAATCTAGACAAAAGAATCCATCTCTACACAGACCATTCTGGTTGATTTTCTCCTTTATAAGCTGGGTTCCCCTAGAGTCCAGTGAAGGGGTACAATGACATAGGCTTATTTTCTAACAGCAAGAATTCACCTAGATTAGTTTGTTTACACTCCAAACAGAAGTAAGATCTTCTAGTTGGGTGGGGTCTCCCAAACTCCCAAAATTCCAGAGAAGGTACACAAAGGATTTGGGCAATCTCATTAATCAGAAAAATTATCAGAGACTACCAGGTCCCTGGATGAGGAAATAGAAAGGGAAAATCTCAATCCTAATTTAATAATTGGCTATTAATGTAATAGAAAAAAAATCACTTCTTTCAACTTCAAAACTATTATTAAACAGTTGGTAGTTAACCTCACTTGTTTTTTTTTTGGCAATAGTGATCAATTAACAAGCATTTATTAAGGCATTACTGTGTTGGTGATACAAAGGCAAAAAGTCACGTCTCTGTCTTAAAAAAGCCTTATTCCAGAACTGTTTTAGATGGAAATTACTAATTGCTCCTGTCGAACCCCAATTTAAAAACAGTCTGTTCTAAGAAAAAGACAAACGAAATTAGGGTGGATATATCCACGTTTTAATTTCTCTCAAGCTGGCTTGACATGCATTGCATGGGAGTTACAGTCCAGAACTAAGCCCCCCAAGGGGGCTAGTCCAGAACTGACTGGACTGGGATTTAGGGGTATAGGGTTATATGCCCTTTGAAGAGGAGGTGTTCCCAAGGGGTGCCAATCAATTCTGATTGGTCAACACACTGGAAGGTGGGTTATATTACAATGAGGTCTTGAGTATGTGACTTGGGTCACTTGGTCTTGGTCAACAGGGGCTGGTATCACCAGCCATAAGGACAGAGATATCTTGGGATATCTAGGCAGAAGAATCTGTTTCCACCCAAATCTTAGCAGATTAAATAAATTCAGGCCTGGGAGGGAGTTTGACCAAGATAAGACTCAATGCAATCTTACTATCAGTAATGTTCTTCTGAAGAACTTTCCAGAAGGGGGCTGAATGCTTGGGGAGGGGAAGAGGAGCTCTGAGAATCATTTTTCATACCCCAAATGGGAACTGCAGGAAAATAATACTACACTGGGTCAACATGACCTCAATTAAAGGGAAAAAATTTAATAAAAGGAAAATATTCTAAGAAAATGTGTATTTCCTTTTGGATTAGTTTTCATATTTGTAAAGGGCTATAAAGTCTATTTGTAAAGGGCTATAAAATCTATTTGCAAGAACATGTTTATATTATCAGCTGCTAATATTAGAAAGACAAGGGACAGAGGGTAGTTGTGGAAGGAATGGAACTGATAAATTTTTTTTTTAATTTGTGGGTATAAACTTCTACAGAAGCTAACCTCCCCCCAAAAAGTTTTTCTTAAATTGTGAAAAGAAAATTTAAGTTGCTTTGATTAAAATATTACACTGACTTGTCTCATAAATTTTCTGTGCAAATATTTCCTGAATTCATAAAATTATAAAGTAAAGCAGAAGACACATTTATACCATTCCTTTTGGAATATGTCTGATTCCTCTTATAGATTATAAACTCCCTGAGGGCATGGAGTATAACCCATTCATTTTCATGACATCTCACAGTTCCCAACACAATGCTTTCATACGAGATGCTGAATGGCAAATGTCAGGTAGATCATAATCCTGAGGTTTAAAAAAAAAAACAAACCACTAGCAAAACTACAGTAAAAAATTTCCCCTCTGTAAATAAAGCTATGTAAAGAAATATTTTGCTATCAAGACTATAAAGTATATCAAGAGTTTGAGTCATCTACAAAGAAGATGGCCACTGATTACACATGAGCTATACAGGTAAATAGTTGACAATAATACCATGCTAAGCAAAACCAGAAGCTCAAATGAAAAACAATTCATAAACAAGGTAATGAACAGATGTATGTACACCCATAACAGTGTGGATTGGTAGAAGTAAAATGGGGAAAGACAGTTTAAGTAAATATGGACAGCCTATTGGAGCGTCTTTTCTTTCCTATTGCTGAACAAGAAGAACTGAGTGTATGCACCCAGGAAGAAAAAGACACTTAAAGAAGCCATAGAATGTTATTAAGATATCGTCTTTTACAATGATACTGATTAGAAAATACGTGATAAAAATGAAAGATACTAATAAAACAGATGTTTAGAAAGAAATAAAATTACACTGATTGAAACAAAGTGATGCCATCAAAGTCTCTTTTGTTCCAATGTTTGAAAATTGTCTTTATACTTATTTTCCCTTCCTAAAATAACAGCTTTGCAGGAGGAAAAAACAAGAAGGAAAAATATCTGATTTAATCATCTGTATTTATGCCATCTCTATAAATTACATGTTATTATTAAATTAGTTATTCTGAACACAGACTAATAAAAATAAGTTTTCTAAATTGAAAGCCAAAAAGAGAAAAATCTTTGAGGACAGGGAGGAATCTATCTGAACTTTGGTATCATTGGTAAGAGTTCATGTGAGTATTGTTCATTGTTATAGTTAATGGATTCTATACACAGAAATATAATTAAGACACAGGTTGTGCAATTATGTTGCAAACACTGGAGATGCCTTCAGAAGAAATATGTTGCCATTATCAAAAAAGAACTGCTTCATACATACCTATTCATTCAGTGTTTTACTAATAATTTGATATTTGAATGGATCTTTTGACATTTTGTTTTAAATATAACAATAGACTTTACTAAATCTTGACTCTAAAATCAGAAACTTTATTACCCTATAAAACATATCCACAGTTCAAAGTATTTAAAGGGGTTAAACAAAATGCAAACATTTAATGCAACATTAAGCATGTGAAATAAAAACTTGACTGCCTAAAGAAAGCATGCTATGCTGTTACCCTGGTGACAGGTTAAAAAAAGGGATTGTGAGCTGAATAGCTGTATGATATGAAATTAAAATGTTTCACATTGAACAATCCAAAATGAATTGGGAAAGGTTAGAGTAGAGGAGAGAGAAATCAATTCTCCAATGGCAATGGTGAATGGGAAAGAAGTATGAATAGGATTTGCCAGTGGGGTGCAACAGCTGCCAAATATCCTGCAGCCAAAGAATTACAATAATACTGATGAAGTGTGCAAGAGCTTTTGGAATCATTGCAGGGAAGAGAGAAATACTGCTACAATAATGAGGCTATTCTATTTCCCAAACAGCTTCTGTAGAAATATCAAAGAGAAGAAAAATATTTTAAAATGTGATACTCAGCAACAAACATGTAAATATACCATGTTATCCATTTAACTAATGTTTTGTCCTTAACTAAACATGGATTTCAAAAATCATACAAACCATTGTTATATGAGAAGCGAAAACATAAGAATACACATATCAAAACATAAGTCAAGCTTAAAAGATGACTGAATTAATGTTTTCTCCATTCTAATGGGTTATATTTATTTGTTAAAATCATGCTAACAATTTATTACAAAAGATAGAGTATGGACATGTGTATTTTTAAGTATATAACCAAAGTGCTTTTTATTGTTTGCTATACAATCATTTTTCATTCACTAATTCTCCTGATATAAATGTAACAGCACACTGAAGAACACACATGTAACATAAGATATTTATTGTCACATATGATAGAAATAAAGGTTTTAGTTTTATGTTTAATTTTGTAATTCTAAAAATAGCTTACAGCAAGACCTTCACAAGACATTTCAGTAACATTTAGTGTCTTGAAAATTTTTTAACATTTCTTTTTTTTCCTCTACTTTACTTTCAATGATTAAAAATTTATTACAGAACTTTGAACTTAGGCTACCAGAGGGGAAATTAATGATAGGTATGTGAAGATCAAACCTAGCAAGTGGGAAAATACAGCTTTATGAAAGATGCAAATAAAATAGAAGGTATATATATTGAAGTCATAAGCATAAGTTCATGAAAAGTATACTTCTCTTCCTCTTTTTATTTACAGAATATTGAAGGGTTATATATTGGTTCTCTATGTAGTATGGCATTTGACATGTTTTCCTGGATAGTCACAGGAAGCAACATTTGCTAAGTGGGTCCTCTGAACTCTTAAAACCACAATCCTTTCCAATAAATAATAACAACGATGATGTTGATGGTAATAGCTGGCATTTATATGCCAGCTAAAAGATTTTTAAAGCACTACCCTCATTTACAGCAACTCTGTAAGGTTGAGCTATTATTATACTCATCTCATAGATGAACAACAACAAAGCTAAGCAGCTTAAATATGGTCACACAACCAGTAAATATCAAATGTGAGGTTTGAACTACAGTATTCCTAACTCCAAGTTTGGCCTTTTGTTATTGTTGTCATTGTTGTTTTTAAAGGCAATGCTACTATTATCATTCGATTGTTTAGAGATTTAAGTTTGTAACGTATTTATATTATGTGGAACTATCAAAAGAGAAATAGGGAATGAAAGGTAGGGACCATAAAGATAGGGAGGAAAAGTGGAGGAAACCAGATCCATCACTCTTTTCATAAAATCTGTAGTTTGGCATGCCCACCACTGTAAAATTTCACAAATCTAACCTCCTGTGATCCTCCTTCACAAATTCATACATTTTTTTAAATAAATAAGATCCTCGGAGAAGAAAGTTTATTAGTAACAGGAATGTTTAAAAATCTATATATACATATGCATATATATGTATATATATATATATATACATATGTATATATGTATGCAGGTCTTTTGTCAAAATGCTGTTTTCCAAAACAAAGCTTTGTTTCCGCTTAGGCTTAAGTACTAAGTCAAAAAGAGAGCTAATATGGAGTACAGGAAAGAAAGCTATACTTGAGATCAGGAAAATTTGGGTGCAAATCTTACTTCTGATACTCTTTAACTGTGTGACCATGGGCTAAGTCACTTAAATCCTTTGAGTTTCAATTTCCTCTGCAAGTACCACCACCTTCATAGGGTTGTTTCTCATGTACTCAAATGAGAATATGTATGTGTGGTACTATACAAATAAGTTTTTATTATTAAATGAGAGAGTACTGGCTATTTGAAAGAATAGTATTCAGTTACCCAACATCAATATCAAAGTCCACACCATAAAAAAATTAGAAGAGAATCAGATTAGCTAATAAAGCTATGTCTAATAGAGAATTTTTTTTTACTAAAAACAATTTTAATTTCACTTAAATTTTAACCAAACAAGAGATAAAGGCAACCACAAAAAATAAAATGGATTGTTGAGATTATATGAAACTGAAAAGCTTTTGTACAAACAAATTAAATGTAACAATGATAAAAATAGAATCTGCTGACTGGGAAAAATCTTCCTCTCAAGTAAGTATCTTTGATAAGGATTGGATATTTAGATATAAAAGAAAGATGAATATATAAGAACAAATGTCATTTCACAAAGCATTAGTGGTCAAAGAATATAAACAAACTTCTTAAAGGAACTGCAAACCGCTAACAACATGATAAAAAAAATTGTTCAAAATGCCTAATAATAAGAGAAATGTAAATCAAAAAAATTCCAACAAACTCACATTGACAAAACTGGCAAACATAACAAAAGATGGGAACAGTTAACAGTGAGAGGCTATGGAAATATAGGCAAACTAATAAACTTTTGGAAAATTAGTGAGTTCTAGATTCTAGAAAGCAATTTATAATTACTTAGCAAAGAGAATGAATAAAATGTCCATACCTTTTAATCTAGAAGCCTAATCCTAGGCATATACATTAAGGATGTAAAAAATGGAAAGAATGTCCTATACAAACCAAAATATTTATGGCAGCAATTTTGTACCAAAAAAAAAAATGGATCTAAAACAGAGGTCTATTGAGGAAAGGTTAAAAATAAATACAAAAACAAAAACACAAAAACAAAAACAAAAGCAAAAAAAAACCTATGGTACACGATTGTAATGGAATATTACCAAAACTCAAGAAACAACAAATATGAAGAACACAGAGAATGGGAAAATTTGCACGAAATAAAGAAATGTGAGGGGCAACTAGGTGGCGCAGTGGATAGAGCACCAGCCGTGAAGTCAGGAGGCCCTGAGTTCAAATGTGACCTCAGACACTAACACTTACTAGCTGTGTGACCCTGGGCAAGTCACTTAAACCCCACTGCCTAGTCAAAAAAAAAAAAAAAGAAATGTGAAGCACTGGAAAGAATGTTGGATATTGAGTAGAAGATAGGGGTCAAATATGGACTTTACCATGGACTGTGAACGGGCTTTGGAAAAGTCACTTATCCTCTAAGCCACTTTCCCCAACTATATAACAAGGAGACTGAGCTAAAAAAAAGCCTTAAGTTTTTCTTCCAGCCCTAAATCTTTTATCCCTTGATCCTATAATGTAAACAATCATTCTAACACTGTAAATAGAAAGAAAAATTTTTAAGGAAACCGAATGTTGTTGAATTGTAATGATCAGTTTTGGCCTTTAATAAAAAAACGAGAAAATGAAACTTCCTCCATTCAATGGAGAAGTGAAGGGTCTATTGGAACAGAATTCTACATACGCATATTGCTATCAGGCATTGTAGGATAAGCAGATCATTTTATGGAACTGTATTTTGTTTCTTTCCACTTTGTTTTATTCACTGTTACAAGGGATGACTCTGTGGAACAAGGGAAGAAGGATATATTCAAAAATGAAGATGATGTGAAAACAAAACATTTAATTTCTTTAAAAAAAAGGAAAAAACAAATTGTCTAGCTTTGGAGTCAAAGATTTATAGAGCCAAAAGAAACACTCAGGGATATATTGTCATACTCCCTAATTTTAAAGATGAGAAAACAGAGATGAAATGAATAAATAAGAATATTTTAGGAGTTAATGTTAAATTTAAAAGTATTTGACAAGACATATAGAGATGTTTGTTACATGTACGTATACACACACACACACACACACACACACACACACACACACACACACCCACCCACCCACCCACCCACCACCACCACCACCACCACCATGGTAAAATTAATTATAGATTTTTTTTTAACTGAGTACAAAAAGTCCTAAAACAAGCACAAAGAATCAATGGGAACAAATATAAAGTGATTAAATTATTACCCCCACAACAAAGAATAAAATAAAAAAGGAGTAGATGGCTGTGTTTTAGAGAGATATCAATGTTACGCTAAGCATGTATTTAAAACAACTCTCAAGGTTTTGTTTTATGAATTTCTTAAGGAAATGGTTACATTTAATTCACTTATTCAAGATATAAGTTTGAAATGCCTACTACATGGAAAACATTTTGCTAAGTACTTTGGGAAACATAAGACATGGTATTTACCCCTGAGGGTGAAGAAGGGAGGGAAGAGATATTTATTAAATGCCTAATATGTTACAGGCTTTGTGCTAAGAGCTCTACAAATATTATCACTTTCCAAGATGTTTCAGAAAACAAAGCACATATACATTTAAAGTTAAATAACAATGTAAGGTGGTACATCATTAAGTTCCAAACATATGTTATATACCATCATCATATCATCAGAGAATAGATTACAGAATATTAAAACTAAAAGGAATCTTAAAGACATGTAATAGTAATTAGTTATAACTAAAAAATAAATTTCTTTCAAGTAAACATAAGAACAATGCTACAGTGTTCTGGTGACTATAATAAGTCACTTTCAAGAGAAGATATAAAAGTCTAAATTTGTTGATATTTATCATCACTCTCAAAAAAAATTTTTTTTAAATAACTGGAAATACAGTGGTTTGTCTTAACAAAAAGTGCCATAACTCTCTCACTTACAATGCTGAAAATGCAAGTATTATTTTGATTAGGCAAAATTAGCATATTTGTTTCATATACATTATAACTACATATCATTCCTATTTTAGATTGAGTTTATAGATCAATGATTTCAATTCTAATTTTGTTATGGACCAGAATATTTCTAATTATCTCAGGGGATGCTGATCCTTTTTGAACATCTCAAAATAATTTTCATTTAAAAAAAAATAAGCAAATGTCATATAGTAGAAAAAGTGAGAAAGAAATATGGGAGAATTCAAATAACTTTAAAATTTTTGAGAATTACTGCCCTAGATAGTAGAGATTTCAAAACATACAATATAATGGCTTTAACAAATTATTTAAATAATGACAAAGACAGATAAATCAAGCTAATTAGCAGAAAGCAGTCACAGCAATATAGCCTTACAGTTAATTTCTTCCTCTGCCTACTTGGAAGCTACCCCTTCTCAGATTACCATGAAAGAACTAAGAAAAGTATCTAGGCCTAAAGAACATTGTAAGTAAGCAAGCTTTTGGACAGTTTGTATACACATACATATTGCATCTCCCAACAGATAATCAGTACCTTTAGGACCGAGACTGGCACGGTTTTTTGTTTGTTTTTACATAAGCATCACTTAGCATAGTGCCCAGTATAGACTAGGCATTCAACAGAGGATTAATGAATTGAAAAGTGAACAGAATTCTAAAACACTCTTGTTAAACTATTCACAGCAGTATTTAAAACTGTTACAGCTATATTTTCTTTATACATCACCTTTGTTTCGAAATATATCTCCTACCAAGAGGGCCATCCTTTGTGATGGCTAGTGGATTAAGGATATATCTCCCCTGCTTCCATAAAAGATCATGGACACACCTCTAATCATTGGAAGTTATTGTTCATATGTTTAAATAATCATTTCCAAATGTCAATGCCAGACTGGAAAATGAAATGAAAAGACAAGCTTGGAGTGGCCAGGACTAGAAACCAATTTGATTGACTTACTCTATATAATTACAAGTCTCACAAGTCAAGGGGCCAACTGATATGGAAAAAGGGTATTTGTTTATCATTCACATTGAAGGCCAAACTGAGTGTAGCGTAGCTCCTACAGTAGGGAAAAAAAATTTTTTTTTTCCAATATCATATTTTCCACCTTGCTTCCCAAAAAGGGTATACATCTTAAAGCATTTCTTTAGCTCGCCAGGCCCTAAAGAAAATCCTTTATCTACATTAACAAGTGTCAAATCAATTTTACCCTTCCCTGCTTAGAAATTTTGGCAAATGTGATGTGTAAGGTCTTAACTACTCCTCTCTGTTATGACTACAACACTAGTTTGAAATTCTGTCAATTATAAGTGTATATCAAAGTCTGACCTATTATGATAAAACAAATATTTAAAAAGGGTATTAAAGGCGATCTCTTTGGAGAAAGTAGAGCTATCGTCCCTTTTTACGGTAGTTATTATAGTGCTTCTAGATTAATATGTCCTAGAAATGCTATTCAGAAGACACTGGATTAATGTAAGATTATGTTGCATAGAATGACTATTGCCTTTGTGACTTTTAAAATATCAATTAATTTCTTTAATTTGGTGTGCAAATTAAATTAAAAGGTTCTGTTGATATCATTTCTGTATGAATCTTAAGAAGCTACATGATATTGATAAGGCATTATTTCTGTTCTTGTCAAAAGAGTTTGAAGAACACTATTTGGAATTACCTGCCATGTTTAAGGATAACATAGAATACCACTGTCTCTTCTTGATTTTATGCTTCTATTTTTTATTTGTATTTGTACTGCAAAAATATTAGTCCCATTAGAAAAAGCTCATATTACAGAAATTCCTTTATATATAATATGCATATTAACAGATGCCCATATAAAACATATACATACAAAATGTATATATACCATATATTAATACAAACATACAAAAGTGTACATATATACACACAAAATCATGCTGTAACATTATTTCATAGCTATGACAATATTAATATAGGAAAAACCTCCCAAGATACATACATAAATACTATCTTCTCAAACCATCAGAAATAGACTCCATTTTACAGATGGGGGGAGAAATGTAAGTGTATGGATTAAAAAACAAACTATTAACATTTATTTTCCTAAAATTCCTATTTCAAGGAGTGCAGATAAGTACTGCTAACAATATTTAAAATGTCTTATGAAAATAAAAATACTTAAATACTATGAAGAAATCTTCCAATCTCAGAATAATAAAGCTGATGTTCAACATTTTTGTTTCACACTTTCTACCAATAAAAAATCTATTTTTACAACAATAACAATATAATAATTGACATTTATATAGCATTTCAGAGCCTGGAAAAAGTTTTAAATATATTTTTTCACGACAATAGTGTGAGGTTAGTACTATAGGTATAATAAATAATTAATAAAAGTGAAACCTGGAGAGATTAAATGACTTGTCCACAGTTAGATACTAAATGTTCGAAGCACGATTTAGCAGGTCAAAGAGCTTTTACAGATCATCAAGTCTAACCCCTTCATTTTACAGATGAGGACTGAGGCACATGGAAGTTAAAGAATTTGGCCCAAGGTCAAATGGGAGTAAATGGCAGAACTACATTTGAACCTAGATACTCTGGATCCATCATTGTTCCCACTATACCACATTACCTCTTTTTTTTTCTTGATTTTAAGTACAGCACTCTTACAAACTACGCAGTTTCATTTTCAATGAGGAAATTATATCTGCAATTACTTAGAATATGTCAATGTGCATTATTATAATTATTTTAGATGCAGCTAAACATTAATTATAAATTTGTTATCACAGAAAAAATTGTTTCTAGCAGTACAATTCCTTTTTTTTTTCCAAAAGTATATTTCCATTGTTTTACTAAGCAGGTACTATAGACATTTCATATCTCTGGGTTTTTCCAAGCCATAAATGATTTAAGAGTAAAACCCATACAGAAATTAGGAAAATATGCTTAGGAGCCAAGACAAGCAACACATGGGAAGTGCTGCAGGCAATTGGGCATAGAATTATAAACATTACATTAGTACACCCGTGAGATAGCAAGATGTAGCCACACCTGGAGAGTCACTCTCATAATCCATTCCCAAGCCAATAATGAAAACAAGACTGGAGCCAAAATGTGAAAATTCAACTGTACTACATTGGCTTTGGTCTCAGAGGTCTCTACATCAAACGAGCATAAAATAAGCTGGATTCACTTTCGTCAAATATGTTTCCACTTGAAACAAGATCATACTTTGTTAAGAAGGCCTCAGGATTTTACTAGATGCTGTAAATCTGCTATGCAGCTGTGGGTGGCACAAATTTCACAATAAACTTGACTACTGAATAAATACGGAGAGTTCAATGTAAAATAAGCTAACCCAGAACAATAAAACAATCATCAATCACCCACAGCTACTTCCTGGAGGAAATATGTACCCATATTTTCTCTATCATAACTAAATTATTATATTGCTAACTGGCTCACAAATTTCATGCTGTCCCCTCCCATCTCTATTCCTTCAATCATGCATGTAATGGATCAACACCCTTCCTTTCTTCACCTATTGAAATTCCTCTTTTACTTCAAGCCTGTTTCTGCTTGGCTCTTGAACCCACTCTCCAGAAAACTAACACAGAATGGACTCTAAGGATCCATACTTAGGAATGACGTTTCTATATATAACTCACTCTAGGCACAAATCCAGCTAAAAAGATTCAAATTCAGAGGTCCTTTCCCCTTCATGTTCCCTTCCCACTATTCTACTCCAATCTACATGCACGTTTACCCATATTCTGTCCTTCATTGACTCAGTTTTCATGACGTATTCTACCACAAAGGCACCTTGGCCTACCAAACCATAACACATAATAGATATTTAAAAAACATTTGTTGGTGTGTTAATTAGGTTTTTATATCACTAATTTCCAAAGGATAATAGGGAATGTAATGTAGAATAGAAAAAGCACTGGATTTGTGGTCAGAGGATTTAGAATCAAATCCTAGCTCTGAAATTACTACCCCTGACACCAAGGGAGAATCATGTTCTCTGCGTGGGTTTCAGTTTCTGCATGTATAAAATGAGAGGTAAGGAAAACTGAACTAGGTCAAAGGTCCCTGACAGTCCTAAATCTATGATCATATTAAAAACAAGAAGGATTATATTATAAATGGAGAAACTCTTTACTTAGTGATTTAGCTAAGTAACAGAATTACAAAGTTAGAGGACAATCATCTAGTCCAAAGAGTATTTGAAAAAGAATCCCTAAATTATTCCCAGTAAATCCGGGCTTTGCTTGAAGCTCTCTGATGAGAGGGAACACAACACCTCCCAAGGCACCCCATTCCATTTTTGAACAGCTCTAACTGTTATAAAATTTACCCTTCGAGTCAAATCTAAATCTACCTCTCTGCAATTTCTATTCATTACTCTTCGTTCGATCCTCACAGAACAAATCTATTCCTTCTTCCATATGTTGGGTCTCCAAATACTTGATGGCTCTCACAGCCATCTCCCCGTCCCATCTTCTTTCATTCAAGATAATCATCCCAAGTTCCTTCCAATGATTTCTCATATGATCTTTAGGACTCTCATCATGCTGGATATCACATTTTGTTATTTCATAAAATGGGCTGCCTACCTGAAATGAACACAATACTCCAGATGGCTCTGACCAAACTAGGCTTCATCAAGGTCACTCACCTACTTACCATCACACATCAGGACCTATTAAGTAAAGGTACTTTGCCACCTACTCTTACAGTGTCAAGATACCCAACACCTATACCTCCTTTTCTACCTCTTCTTGGGGAAACAATATTCAAATCAATACAACTACTGCTATTATCACTGCCTGGAAAATGTATAACAATCTACTGTCCTATGGTTTCACGTACAATAAATGTGAATACTCAAATAAAAACATCCTGCCTTTCTCACAAATATGATGAATCTGTCTAATAGAACATAAATTCCAAAAGGCGAGGGACAATCTTACTTTTGTATTTGTATCCTCAGTACCTAAGGACACAATGCCTGTCATACAGCAGGTACTTAAATGCATCTTACCCAAATGACTGATTGATTGTCTCTCATGTTCTTCCTTTTGGATGCTATAAGTCTCTTAATGCGGATAAAGAAAGTAATGTCTTTTTTGGTAGATATATCACACTGCTCACCCACAATGAATTTGAAGTCTGAGAAAACTCTTAGATACGTGATACAGGAATTACAGTTCAGCCACATAAAGCTCTCACCTAGCCTATTTTTCAGAAACTGATTTTCTGAACCCAAGTATAGCACTTTACATATATACCTATAAAATGTGTTAAATTTAGCCCACCCTTCTAAATATTTAGATCTTTATGAATCATGACTGTTAGCTACCATGATAGCTAACCCAAAAAACTGTACATCTGAAAATTTTAACAACTTATCTATACTATGGAACCATATTTAGAATCTCATTTATATTTTCCCTAGGAATATTAGGAAATAATCTTTCTCTGGCCTAAATCCATTCTAGAACTTTCCTGTTAGGAAAATAGATAGAAAAAAACCTGAGAAGTTTCTTAGGGAAATGGATTAAGGATGATAACCAAAATTAACTCTTGCCTAGAATGGTTCAGTCAATCAGCATTTATTAAAGGCTTACTATATTCCAGGTAATATGCTAAGCACTGTCTCTACCATTCACATACAGTGACTCATTCTTCAATACAGTGAAAGGATTAGGAAATTAATCACCCTTTGTTTATTCTATAAGTAACAGGAGTGATCCAGAAGTTAATGTGACAATTACTTTGTTACTCAATTGTTCTAATGGCATTTGGTTCAAATGGAAATGGTATTTTTAAATGTCTTTTCCTATTCAAGATTACTATAAATATTATCTTAAATCATCATGGGGCAGAGAGTCAGGATGGGTGGTGTAAGGGACTATTTTTCTATCTTAAAGTTAATTATTAGATATTAGAGTAATGACAAGTTAAATAACATTGTTTCTGGAAGACGAGTCTAAAATAGAGTACAGTATTATTACTAATCATTTTTCCTTTGATAGTGCCTTCATCTGAGACATTGAAAAAAATCATAAACAGAAGAGGACCAAAAACTAATCTTTAGGATATTTCACTAAAAACACCACTCCAAGTTGATATAGACCAGAAATTCTTAATCTGGGATATGTTTTTATATTTTATACAACATTTTTATAACTGCATTTGAATATAACTGGTTTTCTTTGTAATGCTATATATTTTATACATTTAAAAACATTATTCTGAGAAGGGGTCCAACAGATACTGCCAGAAAAAAAAATGGCCTCCAGAAAAAAAAGTATGAAGCCACCCACTTCCCACATACATACTCAAGTAAAATAATGACATTTACTCCAGTATGAATAATGATCAATAAAACCAATGAGGTATCAGGAAAAATGATATGCAACCCAGCAAAACTGCAGCCACTGGAAGGGTAGGGACAAAAGGAAAGCCTCTCCACCAACCTCTCTACTTGCCTAAAAAAAAAAGCCATCATCAGCCCCTCCTATCACAACCAGAGATGTGATGAATCCACAAGGCTCTTTGTCTAGGAACAGAAACAGGAAGAAAGAAAGGTTACCCGGAGAACAGTGGTAAAAAAAGCCCCACTTTAGGGACCTTGGAAGCCCCCCAAGAGCTATAACAATCAGTTGTAGCCAGCATAGTTCTAGGGAGCCGAAACCAGGAAAGCCAAGATCATGGGTCTATGAGGTTTCTAATACTCTGTTCTGAGAAAACAGAGAAGGTCATGAAAATCCTCTGTTAACCCCAAAGATGCAGAGGAAACTGGTGGAGGTCAGTGCAAGCATCCAGAGAATACAGAACAAAACTAAACAGGGACAACCACTCTAACAAAAAAGAAATAGTAGGGGGCAGAGCCAGGAACCAGTTTAAAAAGCTGACATGACGGGGTAGCTAGGTGGCACAGTGGAAAGAGCACTGGTTCTGGAGTCAGGAGGACCTGAGTTCAAATCCGGCCTCAGACACGTAACACGCACTAGCTGTGTGATCCTGGATAAGTCACTTAACCCCACTGCCTAGCGCAAAAAAAAAAAAAGCTGACATGACAAGTAAATTACAGAAAATACCATCCAGTATCAACAGTTACCCAATTTCAAGATACGCATAAGCAGTGAATCAAAGAAAAAAAAATAGATTTTTAAAAGAACTATACATAAAAGTGTAGAAGAAATACAGCAAAATATAAAAAAAAAACTCTGAATAGAAGAACTAGAAGGAAAATAAACAGCTTAGAAGAGAAAATCGTAAGCCAAGTACTAGACTACTTGAAAACTAGAACAGACCAAACAAATCAGTGACTCCATGGACACCAAGTAATATTAAAACAAATATTTTTTAAAAAGAAGTGAAAAAAAAAGATAAGAAAATGAATAGAATTTTAGAAAAGTTAGATATGAAAGACCTTTGGAGAAAAATTAATGGGAATAAAAAGGAGTACCTTTTTCTCAGTTACACATAGCATCTTCACAAAACCATGAATCAGGGCATAAAAACCTCACAAGTAAATTCAGAAAAGCATAAATATTAAATGCACCCTTTTGAAAACATAATACAATAAAAATTACATTTGATGAAGAGCCTTGGAAAGATAGATTAAAAAGTAATTGGAAACTACATAATCTAATCCTAAAGAATGACCAAACAAAAGAAAAATCATAAAACAAACAATTTCAGTAAAGAAAATTACGAGACAACATACTAAAATTTCTGGGATAAAGCTAAAGCATTACTCGAAGGAAAATTTAACTCTCTAAATGCTTATGTCAATGAAAAAGAGAAAGAGCAGATAGGTGAATTGGTCCTGTAATTTTAAAAAAACTAGAAACAGAACAAACTAAAAATCCCCAAATAAACACCAAAAGATATCCTGAAAAATCAAAGGAGATTGATAAAATTGAAAGTAAAAAACAAACAAACAAACAAACAAAATTGAACTAATTAATAAAACTAAAAGCTGGTTTTATGGGAAAAAATAAAATAAATAAACTATTGGTTAATTTGATTTTTTTTTAAAAAAAGAAGAAAACCAAATTATCAGTATCAAAAATGAAAAGGGTAAATGTACAACCAAGGAAGATGATGTCAAACCAATTATGAGGAACTACTTTACCCAATTATATGCCAATAAAACTGACAACCTAAGTGAAATGGATGAATAATTACAAAAATATAAACTGCCCAGAATGAGAGAAGCAATAGGATACTTAAATAACTGTCTTACAGAATTATTTGGTATAAGCCATAAATTTTTTCCCTAAGAAAAAATCCCCAGAACTAGATGGATTTACAAATGAATTCTACCAAACCATTTAAATAACAATTAATACCAATACTATATAACTATTTGAAAAAAATAAGGAAAGGAGTCCTACCATATTCCTTTTCTGACACAAATATGGTACTGATAATTAAACTAGGAAGAGCAAAAATAGAAAAAGGAAACTAACAGACCAATTTCCCAAAGGAATACTCATGCAAAATTTTTAAATGAAATATGAGCAAGGAGATTATATCAACATGTCACAGATTATACACTGACCGGGTGGGATTTACATTTGAAATGCAGGAATTGTCCAACATTAGGAAAACTATAAATATAATTGACCATATCAATAAAAATATAATTATGTCAATAGATGCAGAAAAAATTTTGATAAAATACAACACCCATTGCTATTAAAAACACTAGAGAGTACAGGAATAAATGAAGCTTTTCTTAAAATGATAAGTAGTATTTATATAAAATCAAGATCCAAAGATCCATCATTATCTATAATGGGGATAAACTAAAAGATTTCCCAGTAAAATCAGAGGTGAAGCAAGGCTATTCATTATCACCACAATTATTCAGTATTGTACTAGAAATGCTAGCTGGAGCAATAAGACAAAAAAAAAAATGAAAGAAAGAAACTAAAAGAATTGGAATAGGCAATGAAGAAACTAAACTATCAATCTTTGCAGATGATATTATGGTTTACTTAGAGAACTCTAGTGAATCAACCAAAAAATTAACTGAAACAATTAACTTTAACATTGTTGCAGGATAGAAAATAATCCCACATATATCAACAGCATTTCTATATATTACCAACAAAACCCAGCAGGAAGAGTTAAAATAACTGCAGACAATATAAAATGCTTAGGAATCTACCTGCCAAGAAAAACCCAGGGGCTACAGGAACATAATTACAAAACACTTTTCACACAAAAAAAGACAGAACTAAGTATGTGGAGAAATTTTAATTGCTCATGGGTGGATTGAAACCAATATAATAAAAATTATAATTCTATCTAAACTAATTTACTTATTCAGTGCCATTCTAATCACACTACCAAAAATTTACCTTACAGAACTACAAAAAATAATTACACAATTCATGTCAAAGAATTAAAAGGTCAAGAATATCAAAGGAATCAATGAAAAAATGTGAAGGAAGGCAGCTTAGCAATATCAGATTTCAAACTACATTACGAAATGGCAATCATTAAAACAATCTGCTTCTAAATAAGAAACAGAGGAGTGAAATCAGTGGAATACATAAGGTACCCAATAGACAGTAAAATAACCATAGTAATCTCATGTTTCATATGCCCAAAGATCTAAGCTTTGAGGGGCAAGAACTTATTATTTGACAAAAATTGCTAGTAAAACTGAAAAGCAGCGTGAAAGAAAGGAAGCATAGATTAACATCTCACACTATATAAACAGTAAGGTGAGAATTAATACATTGCTTAGACATAAAGGGGATATAAGCAAATTACGGGGGCATGGAAAATTCTGTCAGTCAGATATATGGCTAAGGGAAGAGTTTATGACCAAATAAGAAATAGATATGATCAAGAGAAGGATAATGGATAATTATGATTACATTAAATTTAAAAGGTTTTGAATAAATTAAACAAAAGAAGTCAAAATTAGAAGGAAAGCAGGAAGCGGTGGACTGGGGGGAGTGTTTGTACCAAGTTTCTCCAACTGAGGCTTCATTTCTCAAATATAGGGAAATGAATCAAATTTATAAAAATAAGAAATAATCTCTAACTGATAAATTGTTAAAGGATATGAACAGGCAGTTTTGAGATGAAGAAATCAAAGCTTTCAACAGTCATATGAAAAAATACTCCAAATCACTATCGATTAGAGAAATGCAAATCACTCTGATGTACTACATCACACCTATCAGATTGGCTAACATGACAGAAAAGGAAAATGACAAATACTAAAGGGGATGTGGAAAAATAGAGCCACTAATGCACTGTTAATAGAGCTGTGAACTGGTCCAAACATTCTGGAGAAAAAAATCGCCGAAAGTGCTATAAAACTCTGTATACTCTTTGACCCCAAAATACCACTATTAAGTCTATGTCACAAAAAGGTCAAAAAAAAAAAAAAAGGAAAAAGACCCATATGTACACAAATATTTATAGCAGCTTTTTTAATTGTGGAAAAGAATTAGAAATTGAGGGGCACATCAAGGGACTGGCTGAACAAGGTGTAGGAAATGATTATGAGGTAATATTATTATTTTAGTATAACAAATGATGAAGAGTTTCTGAAAAACCTGGAAGACTTCTATGAACTGATACAAAGTAAAGTAAACAGAACCAGAAGAACATTGTACCAACAATATTTTAACAATGATCAACAATGATGAAGAATTAGCTGCTCCGATCAATCTAATAATCCAAGACAAAAAGACTGACTCAAGATGAAAACTCCTATCCACCTGCAAAGAAGGAACTGATGCACTCTGAATGGAAATTGGAGCATAATTTTTTCACTTTATTATTCTTGCTTTTTTTTTTGGCGGGGGGGTGGGGGAATGGCTAATGTGGAAATCTGTTTTGCGTGATTTCAAATGAATAACTGACCTGATACTGCTTTTCCATCTCAATGAGTTGTGAGGGATAGGCTGGAGGAAGGGAGAAAATTTGGAACTCAAAGTTTTAAAAATTAAAGTTAAAAATATATAATTTTTTTAAAAGAGGCCTATGTAGTTCCATTTGTTTTGCTTCTATGTTGGTGTTGGTAGAGAAGGTGAAAATGCAGGCAGAAAGTGATCAGAATCAGACAGTTTTCAAAATATCTTCAAACATTAACTTAGCTATTGGTACTCTTTAAGTATGAGCTCCTTGGCCACTAACAAACAGGTAGACATATAGGAGGAAGTAAATTGTATTTATCTTTACATTCCTATAAATGAAACCAAAAGCCAAAAATTACGTTACAGTTAAGGAAAAGAATGGCTCACTGGTTGGCTGTTTGGAGATAGAAACAGAAATTAGTAGAGCTAGTTTTGTTTTATGCCCTGAGGTAACAAGAAACATAATTTAATTTGATATTTCCATTTCTTATAATATGTACATGGGAAGAATTTGTAAAAAAGAACACCATGAAAATAACTGTGGCTCAAGGAATCAAAATCTACTGTTGAGAGTGAGAAGCTAAAGAAATTCTATTTACAATCTGATAAAATCTTTCTAGTCAAATCAAAATATACTTTTGGTTCCTTGAATACAAAGATGGATATGGAAGAGAAGAGTGAATAATATGTTGGAATGTACTGCTCAAAAGCAAGATTAGAGAGAGACCAAAAGCTCTTCACAACCTGGGCCCAATCTTTCCAACCTTATCACATATGCCTCTCTCCTGTTGACTCTCATGGCCCCCTTGATGTTCTCCACACAAAATTCTACCACTCTTCTCTAAGCATTTCTGGTGGCAGACCTGAAATGCACTCTCTCTCTCTTTTTCTTTCCACCTCCTAGAGTCACTAGTTCACTTCAAGACTCTAGCACCACTTGCTGCATGAGGCAATTCCTGGTTCTTTCACCTCCTACTCCCTTCTCCTCACCTCAAGGTTACTGAATATTTGTATCGTATGTGTGCATACCTTCACCCTTGATAGAATGTTAGTTGTTTAGGGGCAGGGGATGTTTACCTTCTGTTCTATACTCCCCAGTCCCTAGAATGCAGCAGGTACTTCATAAAGGATTGTTGGAAAGGGAGCTCAAACTCCAGGGATTGGGCTCCCCTTTACAGGAATTCACTAGAGCTGATATTCTCCACTGCACATCTTTTGAAAATTCAAGAGTTAACGTCATGCCAGGAAAAGGCTCTGAAATAGGAATTTTGTAGAAGATACAGAGCTACCTGGCAGAAATTATTATCCTATTTTTCAGTGTATTTGAGTTTCTGAAAATAACCTACCTTGAATTTTCTTCAAAACGCCGTGCTCTTAATTGGAAAGACACATACAAAGAAGATGCTATAGCCATTAATTGTTGTTTTTCTGTCTTGGTTAATTTATGACCTGGAAGTAAAAAATAAAAGAAGGAAAAATAATTTAAATATTTATGTAAACATGTAATTGTCATATAAAAGTATTATTTAAATAAGCATCTGCTACATTGTGCTAGGTAATTTAAAGAGCTCAATAAGATATGTTTCCTGTCCATAAAATTTTATAATTAGTGTAAAGATAACACACATGAAACAATTATTAAATAATATTACATTAAAATATCATGATTGTTATAATACAGTGAAAAATTTAAGAAGTCCCTGATATATTCCTGAGAGTTGTTTCATCCTGTTCTCTTCTTTTAAAGTGTGCACACCTCACCATGTCCACAACTCTCTAAAGAAATCATCCTTACTTTCTACTACACCAAGGAAGTTAAGACTATATCACAAAAACACACTAAATTCAAATCTTCCTTATACTAAAACTTTATCAATTAGCTCCTTCCCACTTGTTTCAGGTAATGCTCATCCTTTTCATGTTAACCACTCTCTAACTACACTTCACATGATATGCTATACTATCCCAACTACTCCAGTGCCTTAACCAAACAGGGCCTAAGTATCTATCTATACCTACTTCTCTTGCATTTTTAATGATGATGATGATCTTGATGATGATAATGTTTGATGACAGCAATATTTATACAGCACAATGAGTTTTGGGAAACACTTTAAAGGATTATCTCATTTGATACTCCCAACCGCTCTAAGAGATAGGTTCTACTGTTACTGCCATTTTATAGGTGAAGAAATTGAGGCAGACAGATATTAAGGGATTTGCCTAATGTTACACTACTAAGTGTCTGAAGCTGGATTTAAACTCATGTTTTCCTGGCTTCAGGTGCAGTGCTCTACCCATCTTGCTTTTACTCTCTACCATCCCCTATTAAAAAAAAAAATCCTTCCTCTTATCTTCTTGGAGAACGATCCCATTTCAAATCTCAACTTTCACCAGCTAATGGCTAAAAAAAAGAAAAAAAATACAATTATCGCCTCTATTTCATCACCATCCATTCCTTTGCCAATTCTTTGCAATTTGGCTTCACTCTCCATCAAACTAATGAAACTTTTTTCAAAGAATAGTAATGACCAACAAGCTGTCAAATATAATGGTCTATTCCCTGGTGATATCCCTGTTATTTTTGAGCTTTCTCATCCTATTTCTTGATGTTCTCTTTTCCCTTGGCTTAATGACATTTGATTCTCCTCTTCTTGTCCTAATTCCTAAATACAGACATTTCCCCAAAGGTCTTTCCTACGGTCTCAACTCTTCTCTTTATGTAATTGCTTGGTTGGTGATCACATTAACCCCAAGGATTGATTGAATTATATGTATATAGTTGCTTTACAGATATAAATGAATATCACATATGTATATACATGAACATATTTTGATCTCAAATTAGATATCCAATTGGTATCTCAAACTCAAACATGTCTAAAGCAAAACTCATCATCTTTACCCTGTTAAGATGCTCCTATTTCAAACTTTATTATTACTTTCAAGTTCTCTTTCTCAGACTGGTAGATCAGTAGATGAGGTCTTCTTACTTAGCAATCTCTGTCACCAACCTATTTCCATTAGGTTTTTTTTTATTATTTTGGTTATATCAGAATTGTTGTGTAAACATCAAAACTTCATTCTTTGTATGATCTTAAAGCTAAAATTACAAACGAAATACTTCAGTTATTGAACAGAAACTGATGAAAGTTTTTTGTAAGCTAAAAATAAACCAGAACAATGAAACTTAGGTTGATTTATAACCAGAAATGTCAACATTTTAAAATTTTAAATAATAATCTTTCAATTGTTATTTCCTATAAGACTGTATCATTTATATTTCTGAAGTTGATAAAGCTTAAAACTGGACTAAGACTTTTGGGACACACTATATATGTCCCCTTCTCTCCAAAAACATTCACCACTCAGATACAAATATTTATCAACTTTTGCCCAAACAACTGCAAAAGACTTTTTTTTAAAAATATAATCATATATTGACAGATTCTTAGAATTTTTTTAACACTACCATAGTTTTCCCCAGTATCCATTTTCTTTTCCATCCTAGGAAGCCATCCCACCTAACACATATTTTTAAAGGAAAAAAGAAGAACAAGAGGTAAAAATCAAAATAAGTGAATAATAAATCAAAAAAAGGTTGTAAAAATATGTGCAATTTACAACACTTGTGAATCTCCCACCTCTGTAAAAGGTGGAATGTCTTTTCATATGTGTTTGTTCTAGTCAAGAAGTAGGTTGCAAGAATAAAAAAACAAAAAAAGAATCTATACACCCAAGTAGTGGTACCTATTAAACTGTCTGTCTAAACAGAGTTGGTAACTGCAAAACAGCTCTTATCTACTGCTATCCATGCCCTGTTATGACACTACGTACTGTGGCTTACAGAGTTCTATGCTACAATATCGTCTCAGTTAAATCCCTTTAAAAAAAAACATCAAAGTTCTTATCTTTTTTGTGAGGCAGAATATATTTAGTTATTATGAGGAATATAATTTCAATAGTATGAATTACCTTAGTCAAAATACGAATGATTAATAAACTTAGGAGGATAAATATTTTCATTTGATTCAATTTAATTCCACAAAATGTTAATATTCACAAAGGGTGTAAAGCAGAAGTTGGCATCCCAAATGAATCTCTAATTCCTGGAATCTGTGGTAGAGCTACTTTTGAGAAGGTAGATCTTTTAAATGTTCCTCACCTTTTCCTCCAAACTTATCTCTATCCAGAAAAATAAGAGTATGATTTTATCACACAATTTCTGAAATGTTACAGATAACTAGTGTAGCATATTGATTAAAAATTTACATTCTGCCCAAAATAATAACGTATAACTTATAATGTCACTATTATCCCTCTGAATCAGATAAAACATACCAACTTATTCATTCATAACATTTTATGGAAATAAGTGTGCACGTTTGTTACATTTCAGAAGTTTCATATGAAATTGTCCTAAAGGTAAATTAAGAATACTTATGAAAATGCACTGTGTGGAAGGATGTTTTTTTTTTTAACAAGATGCTAAGAGATAATTTATGTCATTTTTCATGGTTCTAAATAGCCTATAAATCAACACAGTAACAAAAGTTAGAGTAGATGTGAATACCCTGCTTATAACTGCTTTGTTTTGTTTGTTTAGCCAAAAATCCTTCTGAGTTCAATGTTTATAAAATAATTAAAATACAGAGATTGCTTTTTTGTTTTTTAATGGAGAGCAAGTAGAAGTTATGTCATAACAAACATAAAGGAAGCCATTCATTCCATCCAAGAAGGTTATTCATTTAAATTTATTTATCAGATAGTCTGTACCTTGTTTGATTTTGTAAGGGCTTCCATTTGGGCAGAGCCAAGATGGCA
The DNA here is from genome assembly GCF_900497805.2 of Vombatus ursinus. NCBI lineage: Eukaryota > Metazoa > Chordata > Mammalia > Diprotodontia > Vombatidae > Vombatus > Vombatus ursinus. Next base: position 2,921,603 of record NW_020950082.1, read on the forward strand.
GAGTAAAGGCAGGGACTCACCTGAACTCTCCCCCAAACCTCTCAAAACACCTTTAAATAATGACTCTAAACAGATTCTAGAGCAGCAGAACCCACAAAAAGACGAAATGAAATAATTTTCCAGCCCAAGACAACTTAAAAGATCAGGAAGAAAGATCTGTTGTAGCAGGGTGAGAGAGGAGGACAGTGCACTGCAGGCCGCACCAGCACATCCCAGGCCCCAGCAAACCAGGAGCAGGGTTTGGGAGCCACCGAATTAGCAGCAGCACCAGCTCCTTCCGGAGCTCTTAGCCCACAGATGGGAAGGGAGCTGAAAAACTGGTCAGAAGGAGATTACAGGGGTCTCCTTGCTATCACTGAGGCAGGACTCCAGTGTTTTGGCCATACTCAGATCCAGGTCACAGATCTGGATGGCAGTCCCAGGGCAAGGAGGAGGACCAGCACACCCGAGTTTGCAGTCACAGTGCAGTGGGAACCATCATCACAGTTCCAGGGCAGAAAAGAGTGCTCGTGGTCACTCACAGACCAGAGCACAGGATACAGTAAACAGACAGAGCTAGGATAGCAGTAAACGCTTCTCCTTAAATCATACCACCTTGGAAAAACTGAAAACTTACAGGTCTGTAGAAGTATCTCTGAAAACAGCTGCACAAAATCTCCAAAGCTTGGGGACAGTGTGCCCTCCACCCTGGAAGCAGAGCCTTACTTTAAGAAAGAATCAAAAGTCAAGTACTTGACTGGGAATATGAGCAAGCAACAGAGAAAAATTCTGGCCATAGAATGTTGCTATGGTGACAACAAAGAACACACTCAGAAGAAGACAACAAAGTCAAATATCTCTAAAGCTTCCAAGAAAAATATGAATTGGTCTCAGCCCATGGAAGAGCTCAAAAAGGATTCTGAAAACCAAGTAAGAGAGGCAGACAAAAAACTGGGAAGAGAAATGAGAGTGCTAAAAGAAAATCATGAAAAACAAGTCAACGGCTTGATAAAGGAGACACAAAAAAGTACTGAAGAAAATAACATCTTAAAAAACAGAGCAGGTCCAATGGTAAAAGGTACAGTGAGAGAAGAATGCCTTAAAAAGCAGAACTGGAGGCAGCTAGAGGACACAGTAGACAGAGCACCAAACCTGGATTCAGGAAGACCTGAGTTCAAATATGACTTCAGACACTTGACACTTACTAGCTGCATGACCCTGGGCAAGTCACTTCACCCCACTGCCTTGCAAAAATAAAAATAAAAATTCCAAATGGAAAAAGAGGCACAAAAATTCACTGAAGATAAAAACTCCTTAAATAGTAGAATTGGCCAAAAGTTTAAGGTCACTGAAAAAAATAATTCCTTAAAAATCAGAATTGAGGAGCAGCTAGGTGATGCAGTGGATAGAGCTCCAGCCTTGGAGTCAGAAGGACCTGAGTTCAAATCCGGCCTCAGACACCTGACACTTACTAGCTGTGTGACCCTGGGCAAGTCACTTAACCCCATTGCCTACCCTCCCCCCCAAAAAAAGTTAGAATTGAAATTGGAACACTAATACATTGTTGGTGGAGTTGTGAACTGATTCAACCATTCTGTAGAACACTTTGGAACTATGCCCAAAGGGTTATAAAACCATGTATATCCTTTGAAATACCACTATCAGGCCTGTATCTCAAAAGAAATTTAAAAAAAGGGACCCATATGTACAAAAATATTTATAGCAGCTCTTTCTGTGGTAGAAAAGAATTGGTAATTGAGGGGATGCCCATAAATTGGGGAACTGCTGAACAAGTTGTGGTATGTGATTGTGATGGAATATGATTGTGCTATGGAAAATGATGAGCAAGATGCTTTCAGAAAAGCCTGGAGAGACTTTCATGAGCTAATGCAAAGTGAAATGTATTGTGTACAAAGTAACAGCAATGCTGTGAGATGATCAGCTGTGAATGGCTATTTTCAGCAATGCAGTGATCCAAAGCAACTCTGATAGACTTATGGTGAAAGAGGTTATCCATTCCTAGAGAAGGAACTGGTGGTGTCTGAATGCAGATTGAGGTATACATTTTTTGCCTTCTTTGTTTTTCTTGTTTTTTTTTTGAGGGGGTCTGTGTTTTCTTTTACTATGTGACTATTATGGAGAAGTTCTGCATGACTATAATTATATAGCTTGTATCCAATTGATTGCCTTCACAATGGGGGGCGAGGGGAAGGAGAGGGAGAGGAAAGGAGAAAATTTGGAGTTCATGGTTTTGAAGACAAATGTTGAAGAATGTTTTTGCACGTAACTGGGGAAAAACTGAATATTAAATAAATGTTTTATAAAAAGAAAAAATATGTAAAGGCATCCATCTTTTAACTCTCTGTATACTAATGCTTATATAGTGATAAATAACTGTAGATTCTTACATATTAAAAATATATTTTCAACAAGTCAAAAGTCAAATATCTTTTTTCTACCTTAGCCCTTAAGCTTTTTTCTAGGAATACTCTATCCAAACAGAATTGTATAATTATGTTTATCAATTCAAAGAGCTATACCTCAATATAGAGCTGACACTGAATCTAAACATTTAAAGTTTCATAGCCTTTTGTGAAATTTGTGTTGCTATCTGTGTTATTTGTGCTATTTATGTTGCTGGGAAAAGTTCAAAATTAAATTAAGTAGGTTACTTATTATAGTACCAAGATCTAGGACATATTTAAAATATAAACAATAGAATGATGAAGACTCTGCAAATCTTTATATACAAAAACAGTTGAAGAAACTAGATGTGTATTGCTTAGAAAAGAGACAGCTAAGGAGAGAGCTAACAATTGCCTTCAAATATTTAACATTCTGTCACTTGGAAGAGGCAACAGATCCCCTTTTATTCATTTACTATTTCAGAACGTAAAAACTAGGACCATTTTAAAAATCAAAACAAGTTAGACAGAATGGAGGAAAGCTCAGCTTAGCAGAAGAAAGACTTGTCTAATAATTAGAGATGTCTAACAATAGGATGAGTTGCTTTAAAACATAGGTAGTTGTAGTTGCCCATCACATAAACTATTCCAAAAAGATAGAATTACTTTTTCTTAGAAATGTTGAAGAAAAGACTTTTATACTATTTAAGAAGGAATGAAATGTTCTTTAGATCCTTTCAAATTCTTGCTTCTTCAGTTCTGTACTAATAACTTAATATTCAAATTCCAAGGCTATATGCAGCTTAGAATTCTAGAAACACAAAGTTCCTGCCATACTATGCTCATGCTTCCACATCAATTCATCCTGTTGAATTAAATAATGGTTTTGAGAAAGAGCTTAAAGTAGGCATCCACAGAGCCAAAATTAGCTGAAATTAAGTAAATTTACAGATTTTTTAGAATTTTTACTGTATCATACACTGTACCAGCGCAGTTGTTAAAAAGCATCTTCCATTTTAAATCATAAATTCATGTCTTATATAAGCCTACCCTGATTAGTTAGAAAAAGATTAGCTTCTTTTTATTCTTTCTATTCTTGACATGGAATTCCTATTACTTCTTTTACTTTATCTCTAAACTAATCATGTACTGAACTACTTCTAAAACATATGTCTGCCCAGCATAACACAACATTCATGTACATGTTCAGCATCTCTTTTGTGTTATTTATATATACTTTTCTGTATATTCAGTGTGCTGATCCTGGTTTCTCCAAGATTATGCCTTCTAGATGTAAATATCTACCCTTAAATCTCTCCCCTGATATTGGCCCAGTCCAATATCAACGACCGCATACTGGACATTACAAAATGGATGTCCCTTATGTATCCCAAACTCAACATTTTCTAAATCCACTGGTATTCCAAACTTTCGAGGCATCGTTAAGTACACTAGCATCCTCCTAGTCAACCAGCTTAATAACTTTAGTGTCCCTTTCACTCACTCCATATATCTAATCAGCTCTTCTATATCCACAACATTTCCCAAATACACTCACTTTTCTCCACTCACATGGTCATCTCCCTAACTTAAGTCCCTGTCGCCTCTAGATTATCACCCGTGAGCTTCTAGCTAGTCTCCCTGCCTCAAATCTCTCTGTTCCAATCCATCTTCCACGCAGCCTCCAAAGTGATCTTCCTGAACTATAGAACTGATGCTGTTAACCCAGTCCCTCTCTATTCAATAAAGGCTAGTGGCTCAATATAACCTCAAGGATTAAATGACATGCCTTTGTTTAACATTTAAAGGTATTCATAACACGTTCTTTTCTTACTTTTCCTCTCTTCTTACTTATTATTTTCGTCCACATACTCTCCAGTCTAGCCATACTGGCCTACGTGCTGCTACTTGCATATGGTACTTTATCACCCATTTTCATGCCTGTTCACTGGCTGTCCTTTATGCATGTAATGCTTGCTCACTGGCTGTCCTTTATGCATGTAATGCTTGCCCTACTGATTTCTGCATTTTAGAATCCTTAGCTTCATTTAAGAGTCAATTCAAATACCAATTTCAGTTGGAGGTCTTCCCCTTTCCCTCCAACTACTAGTGCCTTCCAATCCAAGATCCCATCTACTCTAACCTTTTTGAAAGTACCTATTTCCCTACAAAGTGCTATACGTAAGGAAGAAGGAGGAGGCTGATGTCACTGGATCACAGTGAAGGAAATAAAATGTAAGAAGACTGGTGAGATAGGAAGAGGTTAGGTTATAAAGGGTTGTAAAAGGTAAACAGAGGATTTTACGTGATCCCGGAAGTAATAGGGAGCCACTCAACAGCAACGAGATTGTGAAATCTACAAACTCTAATATTGTACATATGAGTCAACTCTGATTTCACAAGTCATCTTACTATCTGAACATAAAAATTATCTCTTAATGGTCCTCAGCAAGAATGATAACAACAACAAAAAAGAGAATAGGGTAAATATATTACAAAGTAAGAGAAAAAAATTAACATCTGCCAGCATTCAATTACAAATTGTTGTTGTTTTTAAATCATTCTGACTCTACATGACCCCATGGACCTTGAGCTCAGATCTTCCTGACTCCAAGCCCAGTGTGCCATCCATGGTACCACCTAGCTGCCCATCATTTAATTACAAATACTTACAAATTACAAATTACAAATACAAAAAGTTAAAGTTAAAACTTTAACTTTTTTTGGTATTCATTCCAATTTTACTCTGAGAGGCTTTCAATATTTTCTTCATTTTGGGGTCTTGAAAAGTTTTTTTTTTTCCCTTGCCTTAGTGTTTTCCCTCCTTTTAAAGAACACTTTCATATAGGCTTAGAAAATTCCTAGAGCCATTCCAGTTATTGTAAAAAAAAAAAAAAAGTCCACATTTTAAAAACTGACAAATTCTAGGACTGTAATGTGCTGGCATAAGCTGGTATTATTCTCAGAGGAGGGCTTTAGAGTCCCCCTCTTGCATCCCCACTACCCCCATTCCCTCCAAGTTCATTCTAACAAGGAAGGTCTTACACCTTGAGGGGGACAGTGAGTTGGGGACACAATACAGCCACAGTCATCAAATAAAACTAGGAAGGTAGCAATGCAAGGATCTAAGACATCTCCAAAAGTCTCATGATGGAAGATGCTATTCACATCCAGAGAAAGAATTATGGAGTTTGAATGCAGATCGAAGCATACTATTTGCTCTTTTTTTTTCTTCTCTTTATTCCTCTTTCTTGTGGTTCCTCCTATTGGTTCTAATTCTTCCTTACAACATGACTAATGTGAAAATATGTTTAATAGGAATGTATATGTACAGCCTATATCAGATTGCACACCATCTTAGGGAAGAAGGGGGGAGGGAGGGGGAGAAAAATTTAAAATTCAAAAGCTTATGGAAGTGATTGTTGAAAACTAAAAATAAACTAATAAAAAACTAGGAAGGTAAAAGAAAACAGCAAGCATTCATAACTATCTATACAAATGACAAGAGAGACAGAAAGAGCTAGCAAACAGAACAGGAAAAACCACTCCAAAGTTCTCAGACAAATCAAAAGACAATAAAACCTTGTCCAGGGAGAAAATCTAGAGCTGTCTGACAGCACCAACAGAACCAAAGCCAGAGTGAAAATCTGAAGGTTTGTAACTTCAATCAGTACCAGACAGAGGCTATCCATTCTTGGGTCAATGAAACAGAAAAGACAAAACCCCCTCAAACAATACATCCTAACTAGATAAGGTCCTGAAACCAGATGCAAAGTTAAACCAAAACCAAATCAGAGAATAACAGGAAGGATCATTCTTCAAACCAGGTAAAACAGTACAAGTTCTAAGACAGTTCATATCAAGCAGTTTTTCTCAAAGCAAGGGAAATTAAACACTCACTTAAGACATTTACCTTTCAGAAATATGCATTGGACAAGCCATGCTTCATATCTGTTTTTTTTATTCGAAAAGTCCCTGTAGGAGTACAATCCTCATCAAGACTTTACTAAAAAATATTAAAAGGTCTCTTTGCCTGGGGTAGAGCCCAGGACATCACTGAGGAAGGACTCAAAGTTAGAAACAGAAAGTAGCTTTCAACCCTAGTACACCAAAATTGTTGAAAAACTGACATCATTCTGTATCTTTATGGTTTAGCCAAAGGAAGGAATACACCATAGACATTCAAGCAGATATCCCAGCCATGTTCTTTTTTCAAACTGAATATAGGTGAACAATTTATGGTCCTATAAACAAAAGGATAAACTGGGGGAGGGGGGAGATACAGATTTGAAAGACACATAGCTGATAAACAGTGTTGGGAAAGGAAATTGAGGTAGGTCTATCTAGTGGGGTACATGTGATCAGAAAATTCTAGAAACAAGTACTATAAGAGGAAGCTTTCCAGAGAGAGACAGAGACAGAGAGAGACAGAGAGAGAGAGAGAGAGAGAGAGAGAGAGAGAGAGAGAGAGAGAGAAAGCACACAAATTTTCTCATGGGAAAGATTTCTCCTCATGTCTTCTTGAGAGTAGCAATACCTGGGCTACAGCGAGGACTTTGCAGTGGTGTTGAGTGCTCCACAAGTTCAACGAAATGGAAGAGCCCAGAATAATGATTCAACACTAGCAGTTGGGGGAGGCAAATGGTAGTCAGGAAAAATTTTGTGTAGAGATGCCATGGAAGCTGAGTTTTGAAGTAAATTAGAGGTTCCAAAAAACAAAAGTAGAAGTAAGAAGGGAGTACATTCAAGATGTGGGAGAAAGCCAGTGAGTACAAAGGTCCCAAGAGAGGATACAGAGGGCTGTGTATGACAAACATCAATGAAACAGAAGACTAGTTTGACTAGACTGTTTTTGTATGTGAATGGGGCTAATGAATAACAAGGATTCTGGAAAGGCAGGCTGGAACCAGACTAGGAAACAAAAAGGAAGGTCCCTGAGCTCAAGGAACTTCTATTCTTGGGGAGGGGATATACAACAAGTATACATATATGTATATTCAATAATACGTTGTATTCAAAAGTACATTGAAGACGTTTTACTTTCCTAGGTTTTATTCTTATTTTTCACAGTACCTATGATTTCAGTGATACATAAAACTCCCAATAAGAAGCCATCCCCACCACCCCTTCCCCAAACCCACAACCAGGATGGGAGGTCTAGCACTTGCCCTGAAATTTAAGAGTCAGAGATTCCCTGCAGCACAGAGGTTAAGTGACTCACCAAAGGTCATGCAGCCTTGATATGCTACAGGTAGGATTTGAACCTAGGTCTTCACCTGGTAACCTGAGCTGCCTTTCTTTTTCTTTTGTTTTCTAACATTCCTAATGTGAATACATAAGTAAATGGACTCCTGATTTGACTATACAATGTGCTAAATGTTACTTTTCCAATAAGCTAAATTTTAGAAATATGCTAAATGTCTATGCAAAATGTTTCAAAATGCTAAATGTTACTTTTTAACTGAATATTATAAACTAACAAATGTTTTGATTGAAATTGTATAACTTTTAAATGTAGAAAAAGTCATGACTTGCAACTAAATTATTTGGAAACAAGTAATCTCTGAAAAATATTTCCATAAACACAAACCTTTGAAACCATCAGGATATACATCAGAGAGGAATTTTGTATTAATGTCTCCTTCAACAAAGCGTTTATGGTTGATCACTTCTCGAAGTAAAGCAATATTATGTGTAACACCTAAAAAGGAAATAGCATTAGAACAAATTAGAAGACTATTACTCAGAGGAATATAATATTATCATTCCTGAGAAATTAAATAACGTTACAGGCTGGAAGGTATTCTAGGAAGTTACTTGCCTTCTCTCTCTCAATTCACTCATAAATTCAAGTACTTACTTTCAAAGAATCAAGGTAGTCCTTTACAAAATGTGATAATTTCTTGCTATCTATTCCAATAATTTAAGGACTATGTCAGGTAAGAACTCATATTTCATTGAAAACTGATGGATAAGAAAGCCCCCACCCACAACAAAACATTTAGAGCAGCACTTTTTGTGACAGCAAAGAACTAGAAACAAAGTAGATATCCATTGAAGGAAGAATAGATAAACAAATTGTGGCACATGAATGAATATCGCTATACTGTAAAAAAAAATCACAAATATGATAAATACCAGTAAGTATAGAAAGATCTGTATGAACTAATACAGAGTGAAGTAAGCAGAGCCAAGAAAACAATACACACAGTGACAATTATGTAAATATAAAGAAGTCATTTAAAAAAAATCAAAAGCAAATGTTGCAAAATTAAAAGGAACAAGCAGAGCTCCAAAGAAGTGATAGGAGAAAACACTTATAACCCCATCCTTTGCCAAGATATGGGACGTTACACATGTTTTTAGACTTTTTCAATATATGAGTCAGTTTGGCTAATTTTTTATTTTTTTGTCTTTAAAATTTTTGTTCTGTGGGATTGAGGGGATTTTGGCGATGTAAAAAAAAGACATCAATAAAAATTATTCTAAAAAAGAAAAAGAAAAATTGAAGACATCATAAGGAACTCCTCACCAATTCCACACTTCAGATCACCTCAATATTATCGTCCCTTCTCTTCTCATTAGCTCCAGTCCTTCTTGCCAATTCTCTCAAGAGACTTGGACCTCATCTCTCAGTTCTCAAGAAGCTTACTCATTCTATAATGTCCATCTCTATAAATTTCAACTGCTACTTATCCATTAGTTCCTTGGCTCTAGCCTACAAATGTACCTAAATCTCCCTCATCCTTTAAAAAAACCCATTGACTCTACCATCCCACTCAAGCCAGTCTTCTAAACTTCTCTTAACCTTTCGCACACAAACTCTTGGAGAGGAAGCTGGGAGGGGAGAACTGTCCCCCCTAGATCCCTATACTTTCTAACCTATTCATTTCTAAAACCCTTGTGATCTGGTTTAACTTATACAACTCCACTGAAATACACTTACTCTCTTTAAGGTTACCAATGATCTACTGCTAAATTAATTGCCTTTTCTCAATGATCATCCTTTATGACCTTTCTGTAGCTTGACACTGTTGATAACTTTTTCTTCCTACTGTATCTTCTCTGGGCATTTGTGATATCTATTGGTCCTCTCTCTTAAGTTATTTGACTGCTTCTCAGATATTCATTTATGTTATGCCCATTAACTGTGGGTCAGTCGATAAAAATTTATTAAGGACCAACTATGTACCAGGCATTGTCATAAGCACTGGAGGCTAAAGATAGGGTCGATTCGAAAGTATAACAGGGGAGACAACATGAAACAACTGTGTATAGAAAAACTACGTAAGACTATAAACCAGAAATAATCAACAGAGGGAAGGCACTAGAATTGAGAGGTATTGAGAAAACCTTCCTGTAGAAAATGAGATTTTAGCTGAAACTTAAAGTCAGGGAAGTGAAGAGGTAGAGATGAGGAGGAAGAGAATTCCAGGCATGAAGCAGTCCATGAAAATGCTAAGAATCAAGAAATGAGTGTCTTGTGTGAAGCACAACAAGAAGGCCAGTGTCACTGAATTACAAATATGTGGGAGAGCATAAATTGTAAAAAGACTGGAAAGTTATGGGGGAAGGCAAGTTATTAAAGTCTTTGAATGCCAAACAAAAGGATTTAAAATTTATTCCTGGAAGTGATAGGGAATCACTGGAGTTTAATGAGGGCGGGGGGAGGGTGACATGGTCAGATGTGTGTTTTAAAAAGGAAAATCACTTTTGACAACAAGTGGAATATGGACTGGAGTGAGAAGAGACTTGTGACAGGTAGAAAACCCAAAAAACTATTGAAACAGCCCAGGTCTGATGTGTCCATGGCCTTTAACAGGATGTGAAGGGGGCAATTATGGGGACAATGTCAGAGGAAGTAAAAGAAGCATATGCAAGAGATGTTAGGCAAAATCAAGAGGTCTTGGCAACAGATTAGATATGGGGGCAGGAAAGGGGGTGAGAGTAAGGAGTTAAGAATGATATTTGGGGTTTAAGTCTAGGTGACTGGGAAGATAATGGTAACCTGAATATTAATGGGGAAGCTAGAAAGATAGATTTGGGGGTGGGGGTGGAAATGGAGAGGATAATGGAGTTCAGTTTTGGAAATGTTGAATTAAATATGTATGATTTAAAGGGTTCTATCAAAAATTACAGTTCAAAAGTCTATGCTACAGAAACAGTTTTACACTGTGTAGTATAACAATAAGGCTTACTTTGAATACAAAGACTAAGCACACATTCACAGTTATGAACCACTGGATTTAAAAAAAAAAGATTTTGTAATTCTTTGCATCATTCTTAGCTTTAGCATTTTCCACTTACTCTGGCTGTTTCAGCAGGGTGTAGCTCTTCAGCAGATCCCACTTGTCTGAGTATGAATCACTTTCAGAGTCCTCTGAATAGTCAAGGTTGGGTCAATCATTACCATCAGCATCAGCATCAGCATCATCTCCAGAAACATCACCTTCTCCCTCAGCATTCTCTAACTCATTTGACCTAAGTATTTGGCTCTCTATTCTCACTCACGTGGCAATCTCATTAGCTGCTATGGATTTAATTACGATTTCTATGCAGATTGTTGGCAAATCTAGTTCTCTAACACTAATCTCCCACCAAGCTCCATCAACCACTTATCAGATATTTATAATTAGATGTCCTGTAGGCATCTCTACTTCAGAATGTCCAAGAGAAAGCTGATTAAATCTACCCAATTCCAAATTTCCCTCTTACTGTTAAAGATGCCCTGATTCTTCCACTCACCCAGGACTGAAACCTTCAGCTTTTCAACTATTTTCTCTCTCATCTCACTCATTTAATCAATTGCCAAATCTTATCATTTCTTCTACAACAGTATCTCTCACGTACATTCCCTTCTCTCGACTAAAAAAGCAATTACTCTAGTTCAGGCCCTCATGACTGGCCAACTAGTCAAGAAAGCAACATCCTTTCCGGATGTCATTTCCTCAAGTCAATCCCTATTCTCATCCATCCTCCAAATGAAAGCATTAAAAGTACGAAGAATTATAAAAATACTAGCAATCACCTACTAATTCCTAAAGTGTACAACATTCACATAAATATATCCCTTTGCTCCTCAATGATCATCTCTAGAATTGAATATTAAATCTTTTCTTGAATATTTAAAGTTTCTTACTACCTGGTGCCTTCATACTTACATTCTACTTCCCTACACATACTCTTTGATCTAGCCATAGTGATTCTATAATTTCTACCTAATGATTTCAGTCCTGTCCTCTGAAACTGAACAAGGTTAAGTCTCACTCGCTATTCATTATCCATGACGATTCATCATCCGTTTAACTGCCTTTGCCAAAACCTAACTATTTTTTCCCAAACCCCTGACTGTTAGAATTCCTTGATTTCATTAAGTTTCAGCTCAAGGAAAACAAATTCCCACAATGGCAACATTCAAAAACTGTATTTCTCTTTGTGCACCTAATCTCTCTGTCATGAAGTGTGCCAAATTTTGCTTCACCAGTCTTCTGGAAGCATTTTATTGACCAGAGGACATCAGAATTGTTCTTTTCTTTTCCTTTCTTTCTTTCTTCTTATCTTGTTCTTTTTTTTTTTTTTTTACAACATTGATGTTACGGGATGAAATGCTGTCTTGGTTATGTTCACTTCATTCTAAATAAATTCAAACACGTCTTCTCAATTCTCTCAATCTGCCTCTTCATTTGTTACAACAAAATAGTATTTCCTAAAATTCATATACTATAATTTGTTCAGCATTTTTTCATATAGCAACAATTACCTTGGGTTTCTTGCCTTCAGAATTGCCTATTAATACCCTTAGATTATTTTATCAGTTTATCAATTACTCTTTTTTGGCCTAGATGAGAATAGTAAATCTTTCATTTTTCTAGGCCCACGTGGGAATTTTGCAGTGAACTCTAGTTCCAACTTTAAAATCCTCTGCTTTTTGTAGTAATATGCTAGAGAGCTTCCTAAAAGGTTTTTAGTACCCTATCACCTTTAAGAAAGTACTACATTACCTTCTAGGATTCTAATGACCTACCAGTTAAAAACCAATCACTTTGCCTTTAAATCTTTCTTTCTTACTTCACTCTTCCTTCTCTTCCTTTAAGTTTTAGTTAAAGAAAAACAAATTTGCACATTGACAACATCCAAAAATTCTTATCTCTGTTTCCTAATAAAGGAATAAAGAAATAATCTTTCTTCTTTTTTTCTTTCCTTTCTCTTTCCATATCCCTTTGAATTCAAAGACTTGTCAAACATATGGAGTTATGTTCGGAGTTCTTCTTTGTATCACTCTTAGTTTTGGGGTCCTCTGCTTCCTCAGGCTGTTCAGCAAGTAGGAATTCTTGTGCAGATCCCTTTTTTCTTAACTGAATCACTTTCAAAGTCCTCTGGACTTTCAAGATTGGGGAAACAGTAAGAACTTTTAGACAGTTTATGAATACATCAAGCCCAGGAGCCTAATATCACATCTGCCTCTTTTTTACTTCCAGCCAGTTCATCGAGTGTTGCACTGAGGAGCAAAACACTCTAACATCTAAAAAAAGCCTAATATCTCTTTCACATAACAAAACCTGAATTACTATTATACATCTAGCAATGATCCCATTAAGTCCTCTTTTCTTTAGACTAAACATTCAAAAATGTTTTTAACCCAAGCTCATATGGCATAGTCTTCAGTCCTCTAACCATCAGGGTTATATATGATCAGGACAGAAAAAAGAAAAACTATTATTTCCCTTTTTAAGACACTATACTTAGAGGCCAGGCCCATCACAATCCTGGGACAGCACCAAGCCTCCAGTGGGCTCCAGTACAGCACCAGGAGAGTGGCCAGGCCCTTGACATCCCTGGTACAGCTATGAGCATAAAACCAGCCACCTGGTAGCACCTGTGCAACACCAGGCAAGTAGCCAGAGCCTGTATCCCCTGACAAAAGAATTTTAGGACAGTGCCCCCTACATCCCAGGAGCAGAGCACAACTTTAAAAGCAACAAAATAAGCTGGAAACATTAGTTAAAAAGAAAACCTGACCATGGAGAGTTATGGTGACAGGGAACATCAAAATGCATACTCAGAAGAAGACAAAAATGTCAAAACACCTACATACACCAAAACTCCTACAAAGCCTAAAAAAAGAGAGAATTGGTCTCAGGCCCCAAAAGAACTGAAAGAGCTCAAAAAAGAATTTTAAAAATCAAATAAGAGAAGTTGAAAACAATTGGGAATAGAAATGAGAGAGATGGAAAAGAATCACGAAAAAAGAATCAACAGCTTGATAAAGACCCCAAAATGGAAAAAGATATACAAAAATTTACTGAAGAAAACAACTCCTTAAAAAGTAGAATTAGCTAAATGGAAAAGAAGGAAAAAAAGCTAACTAAAGAAAATAACTCCTTAAAAATCAGAATTTAAGTGAGAGCTAATGACTATGAAACATGAAGAATAAGTCAAACCAAAAAAAAAAAAAATGAAATATCTCATTGGAAAAACAAATGAACTTGAAAATAGATCCAGGAGACATAATTTAAGAATTACTGGACTACATGAAAGCTATGATGAAAAAAAAAGAGTCTGGACATCTTCAAGAAATTATTAAAAAAAAAAAACTGCTCTGATATTCTAGAATCAGAATATAAAGTAGTTACTGAAATAATCCACCAATCACCCCAAAAGAGATCCCAAAATGAATGCCTTAAAAAGCAGAATTTGCCAAATGGAAAAGGAGGCACAAAAGCTCACTGAAGAAAATAATTTCTTAAAAATTAGAAAGGCAAATGGAAGCTAATTACTATATGAGAAATCAAGAAATTATAAAACAAAACCAAAAGAATGAAAAAATAGAAAACAGTATGAAATATCTCATTGGAAAAACAACTGACCTGCAAAATAGATCCAGGCAAGATAATTTTAAAATTATTGGACTATATGAAAACCACGATCAAAAAAGGAGTCTAGACATCATCTTTCAAGAAATTATTAAGGAGAACTGCCCTGATATTCTAGAACCAGAGGATAAAATAGAAATGAAAAGAATCCACTGATCACCTCCTGAAAGACAACCCCAAAGGAAAACTCCTAAGAATATTATAGCCAAATTCCAGAGTTCCCAGGTCAAGAAGAAAATATTGCAAGCAGCCAGAAAGAAACAATTCAAGTATTGTGAAAACATAATCAAAATAACACAAGATTTAGCAGCTTCCACATTAAGGGACGGGGGGGGGGGGGGGGGGTACTTGGAATATGATATTCCAGAGGTCAAAGGAGATAGGATTACAATCAAGAACCACCTACCCAGCAAAACTGAGAATAATCCTTCAGGGGGGAAAAATGGACATTCAATGAAACAGAGGACTTTCAAGAATTCTTGATGAAAAGACCAGAGCTGAAGAGAAAATCTGACTTTCAAATACAAGACTCAAGAGAAGCATGAAAAAGTAAACAGGAAAGAGAAATCATAAGGGACTTACTAAAGTTGAACTGTTTACATTCCTACATTGAAAGATGATGTCTGTAACTGATGAGACCCTTTCTCATTATTAAGGTAGGTGGAGGGAATATATATATAGACAGAGGACACAGGGTGAGTTGAATATGAAGGGATAATATCTAAAAAATAAAATTAAGGGATGAAAGGATTGTACTGGGAGAAGGAGAAAGGTAGAAGCAGAATGGGGTAAATTACCTCACATAAAAGAGGCAAGAAAAAGCTTTTACAGTGGAGGGGAAGAAGGGAAGGTAAAAGGGAATGAATCTTACTCTCATCAGATTTGGCTTAATGAGGGAATAACATACACACACAATTGGGCATGGAAATCTATCTTACCCTACAGGAAAATAGGGGAGAAAGGAATAAGAAGGGGGGGTGACAGAAGGGAAAGCAGATTGGGGGAGGGGGTAATCAGAAGCAAATGTTTTTTAGGAGAGACAGGAGAGAATAGAATAAATGGGGGAGGGGAAATAGGATGGAGCGAAATATAGTTAGTCTTTCACCACATGACTATTATGGAAGTGTTTTACATGACTACACATGTATAACCTATATAAAATTGCTTGCCTTCTCAGTGACGCAGGGTAAGGAGCGAGCAAAGGAGAGAAGTAGGAACTCAAAGTTTTAAAAATGAATGTTAAAAATTGTTTTTACATGCAACTGGGAAATAAGATACACAGGCAAAGGGATATAGAAATCTATCTTGCTCTACAGAAAAACAGAAGGGGAAGGGGATAAGAGAAAGGGGGGTGACAGAAGGGAGGGCTGATTGGGGGATAGGGTATTCAGAATGCATACTATCTTGGGGTGGGGGAAGGGAGAGATGGGGGAGGTGAGAAATGGGAAAATTTAGAACTCAAAATCTTGTGGAAATGAATGTTGAAAACTAAAAATAATTAATAAAAAAGGAAGAACAAAAAAAAATAAAGTAAAATTAAAAAAAAAAGAATGAACCCTAGAAACATCAGATATGTAACCTTGACCATTATAGGAATCTACATAAACACACTGTTGTGTAATCATCCAGTGTTGATAATCTGCTGCAATTTCTCTCAGTAAAGCAAGAAAGGTGGCCAATAATATCACCATGGTTACATGAATCCCTGACCATGGCAGATAAATTTCTACCTCTGCATAAGAACTGAAAACAGAGTTGCCCTAAGTATCGTCTTTTCCTTGAATCATACATATGCCCACATTTCTACTTCTGTCTTGGCAAACTGATACACAAGTTGGAAGGAGACATGTCCTAAAACAGCTATGTCCCAAGCTAGAGACGGCTCTGTTAGCTTGGTCACCAAATGCTACACCATTTCATTGTTTACATAAGGGTAAAACTTCTCATCCTCTTGACAGAAACCTATTAAATTTGTTTGTTTTATGCTGCAGAATAACTATAATGAAAGAATAATTTATTAATAATAATGAATTTCATTTATCCTGTCATTTGTACAAATTCACAACAGACTTTTAAAGCACAGAAGCTGAGATGAGATAAAAAAAAACTCTTGAAATCATACAATTAAAAAAAAAAGAGTCATTTTAAGTTATTAACTGAAACATAACTTTGGGACCTGTTCCCAGATACTGCAATGACAATATCAGTTCTGTTAGATAACCTCACTTGAAAAAGTATTTAATGAAAACTGGTGATAAAATAACTCAAATTACAATTTACTTGACATTTCAACACTAAAAAAAAAAAATACAGAAAACTTATTAATTACAAAAATAATTATTCAGGACTGCTAGGTGGTGCAGTAGATAGAGCACTGGTCGTGGAGTCAGGAGGACCTAAGTTCAAATCTAGCCTCAGACACCTAACGCTTACTAGCTGTGACTTGGGGCAAGTCACTTAACCTCAACTGCCTCACAAAAAACAAAACAAAACAAAACAAAAATAATTACTCAATGTCATGTGAAATTTATCTTTAAAAATTAAGATAAAGGAAATGACAAAAGACTAACATCAATATATATTATAAAAAAAGAGTCAATCAATTCCATATATTACATGAATAAATCTAAACCATTTTCTAATTTAGTAATACAACATGTAACAGTATAGCCCTAGAAAAAGAGGAAACCCAATAAAAAGATTCAGTTTAGGAAATTACACATTAACCCAAAACACAGCAATTGCTCTTACCCCATCTCTCATCCACTACTTATTACAAGTTTTCTAATAAAGAGATTATACATGTTAGAGGCAGCAAGGTGTTGCAGTGGGTAGAGCATTGGACCCAGAATTAGGAAGACTTGAGTTCAAATCTAGCCTCAGACACTTATTAGCTGTGTGAGTGGGCAATTCATTAAACTTCTGGCTGCCTTGGTTTCCTCATCTGTAAAATGGGTATTAATATGATAGCACATCCTTCTCAGAGTTGTTTTAAGGCTCAAATAATATTTGTAAAGTTCTCTGAAAACCTAAAAGCACTATGTAAATGTTATTACCACTATTACTTTATTTTCCAATTCCTTTTACCACATCATCTGAAACATTCTCTAACCTTCCTTAATAAATTCCAATATACGTTTTCTATAGCACTTTTGATAATCCAACTTTAATGCTCCAAAAATATTTCAAATTAATCTAATTAGAGAGACAACTGAGGCTACAATCAGAACACAACAGAAACCACATAATATAAAGAAGTAATCACTATTTTTCAAGTCAGTATTTTTAGAAATCTGAATTTGTAACGGAATAACTTATCTTGGTAGAGAAATTATCTTTTCAAAAACTAAGTTAATAAAAGGCTTATATTTGTCTGAATTGTCCTCTTAGTTGCAAAGCACAGTAAGTCTATGAAGGCAGCAATGTTCTAAGTTTCAATCCTGGTGCTAAACTTTTTTCATATTTCTTTTGGTTTAATTTGTCTGGATCTGAAAAATGTATATTGAGTTCCCTCATTGTCATAGTTCCACTGTTTATTTCTTCCTCTAACTCATTTAGCTTTTCCTTTAAGTAGTTAGTTGCCATGATATTTAATGCATATATATTTTAAATACTGCTATTAATTCACTGTCTATACTACCTTTAGCATAATATTGTTTCTATTTCTCTCTTCAAATAAAGTCTATTTTTGCTTTTGCCTTGGCAGAGATCATGATTTTAACACCTGCTTTCCTGAGTTCATCTTAGACATGACAGGTTTCTCCCCTACTCTTTGGTTTAACAACTAAGAGATTAATCAATAGTCTTGAAACAATTGGTTTTATGAGGAAGAAAGACTGCATAGGGTTGAGAAGAGTGAGTGGGATGTAAAAAAGTAAATACACTAAGTATAGACTACAGTAAAAGGAAGGAACAACAAAAGGTGTTGACAAGTTCAAGTAAAGTATTCTTACGGTTGCAGTGGATAAAGGCTTTCGAGTGCTGTTATAGAATGAAAGAATTTTAGAGTTAAAATTAACTTCAGGCAATCTAGTTCAAATTGTTCATATTACGAATGAGGAAACAAGCCTCATGACAGGTGATTCAAAATACAAAATGAGGTTTTGCCACATAATGGTCATAGGCATCAAAATGTTTAAGAATTTGTTTATTCAAATTATGTAATTTACATTTTTAAATCCCATAGTCAAAATAATGAAATATTAGGGCAAATCATTCAATATAACTGAAGACAAAAAAACCCTACATCTCAGATACTGAAGAGTCATTTCAGTAGCAAATTAAATATAAGCTTTTTCATACTTATCACTTGAAAAATAATTTTTAAAATATAATAAAGCAGGAAAATAGTGATTTTCATTTTTCTAAGTGATGTTTCAAGAGTGCAAATGAAATATCAAATTAGTATCCCCTTTAGTGTTCTCAGACATTGACAGAAGATAAAATGTAAAAAATTACACTATGAAACTAGATCTTATCATGGGTTTGTTTTTTTCTTAAACTATTTTAAGATCCATGGTGAAACTTAGTGGCTGATGATAAAGCCTGGATCTTGGTATCTTAACTGAGACTACCCCCTTCAAAGGACTGAAGTAAAAAGCAAACATATTAATGCATTCCTAACTAATAAGCAATAGACTAAACTCAAAACCATTAAATTCTAAAAACTGGGATGAAATTTGGTTAAAAAAGATATCCAGTAAAGTAAAGGTTTAAAGGAATCTTGAAATTTGTATTTCTAGATGGCTTCTCATTTCAAATGAGAGGAAAGAACCTATCTGCCAAGAAATTACACTGGTTAAGATAAGGAAACGAATGACAGAAATACTTTTTAAAAGTAACTTTATAGCTTCAATAAACTTCTTTATCATACTCACAAAAAATTTGCCGCCTTAAACATTCAGGAACTTAGAAGTTTTATATTTGCAATTTAACATGACCCCTGTCAAAGTTCATGAGGTCTCCATCTGTGTGTGAATAATCGCCAGACTGGAAAAATGAGGAGCCCAAGACTGGCTTGTTCATGACTACCTGCTGCTTCCAAAACACTGGCCAGACATGAGCTCCACACACTCACAGGATCAAACAGATGCCACCAGGCCCTGCTTATTTCGTGTGAACTCAGAAGCTAAATTCAACTAAATTATGTCTTTCCGGCAATGTTTCTTTTTCTCTACTAAAACTGGCAATCATTCAGGGGAAAAATAATCATATTTGGATATTCAAACAACTACAAGAGAAATACACTGAATTAGGACTAATTTTATTTCCTTCATTATTTAATTGTTCATCTCTTTACCTCTCAAAGAGTTAAGATA
Source organism: Vombatus ursinus (assembly GCF_900497805.2). NCBI lineage: Eukaryota > Metazoa > Chordata > Mammalia > Diprotodontia > Vombatidae > Vombatus > Vombatus ursinus. The sequence goes on from NW_020950082.1 coordinate 2,941,178, forward strand.
CTTGGACAATATATAACTGTGAGTCTTAACTATAACTTTGTCGTGATTCTTTCTAAATTACTCATTATGATCTTATTTTCTTTTCTACAGGTTCAAAATTTTAAACATTCATTATATGTGAAGTTTTATACCACAAACTTTAAATTTACCTTTGTAACAGCATTTCTAAAAGAAAAAGTAAGTCAGCAAACAGGTAACTATATAACTTATATTTCCTAAGAATTCAATTTTCACATGTGTTTTACAACTTGAATGAAATACTTTTATGTATAGTGCAAAGGGCATTATATATTATAAAATAAATTTTTTAGTAAACATTTCAAAGAAGTACAATGTTTTATCATTTCAGGAACACCAAGTTTGTTTCTACATGGTGATCACAGTATTGTGGGGAATGATAATCATGGTTTTTGAAATTACTTTTTGAAGTTTTAGCTTATAGCTTACTCACTGTGTCCTATTCCACTGTTCAAAAAACACCACCATATAAAAATATGGGATGCCTTTACTCGTATTTAAATTTGAAATCATGAAAAATTACTTTAAAAGGAACACTATATAGTAGTTTACATTAACAAAATGGATAGGGTACTACAAGGAAAATAAAACAGTTTAATGTCATGTTCAAAGAAGAATATTTTCATTCTAAATACTTATTGACACTAAACATATTCAGTGTTGATTAGCCCTTTACAGTATTAACATCTGTCAGCTTGACATATGCAAACAAAAATTTGCATTTACATGTGTATACACCTAATTGGAGTCCTACAAGCCACTTCATAGATAAACAATTTAATGCTTAACTTCTTGTGAGTTTAATTATGTTAAATTTAATGAAAAGAACTTTATTTGCATAATTATTGATGGCTAAAAGTACACTGCTGCAAGATTAAACAAAGATCTATTGCTGTACCACAGGTAGACTTTGCATATTATATCCCTTAATTAAAGGGTCAAAATTCTATTTCAATTTGAATTTTCAGTTTAAAGTTATAATTTTTAACATTATGCTAATATGTTAGCATTGAAATACTTCACCTATCTCAAATTCTGTGTATCTGTAGAGGAATTATAGAAAAACTAACTATAACAACCACATATGAGCTGTTTTCATAATGACAGGTTTCATAAACATAATTTAGGAAAATAAACAGAAGAAAAGGTGATAAATGGGGAGTATTTCATTTTTAAAAATGATTTGTAAAGTATATATTTTCTGATGAACACTGTATTTTAATTTATTTAATGAGTAGTCTATATCTTGTGATTAGGGCTTTTCATAAACTAGCAGCATCATAATGAGTATTACATTACCCTACTTCAAATTAATCCTTTAATTCCACTAGTCTGTAAATCTAAGAGTAATTTGGCTTTCATAGGTTACTATAACCTGAAAAAAATAACTGGATTAAAAACATAGATACATTTTATTGTTATTTGAAGGCAAAGACATATGACCTTTCATCTTCTATCACCAAGAAAAAGTTGTTTTCTTTCCCTTTTAGTTCTCCTTGTTCTAGGAAAGAAAAATAAGACGCTTCCTTATATCTAATTAACAAATGAGAAAACGTAATAGAAATAGTTCAGTATTTTAGGAGGAAAACAGATAAAGTAATAGATAAGACAAACAGGATGGTAAGAAGGCAGATAACTATATGAGGATTGATATACAAAGGGCTAAAATGGTAGAGTAGAGAAACAATCAGCTGACCTTTCCTAAATTCCAACAAAATGCTGGAGTAGAAGAACCAAAAAAAGATCAGGTGAAACAATTTTCCAGCCCAAGTTGACTTAGGAGGTCTGCAGGACAGTTCTGTTTCACTGCAACCATGGTGGGCCTGGGAACTCAGCTCAGGCCTTGCCTTAAGGGTGACTGTATAGATGCTGCCAGAAGCTTCATGAGCTCTCAGCCCACAGACGGAGAAAGGAAGGTGAGTAACTGATCAAGAGGAAATTATAGGGACCTTTTGTTGGTGCTGTGTTCAGGATGTTGTTGCACTGCCCATACCTAGTTCTAGGTCGCAGTCCCATAGCCAAAAAAAGCAGTATCACTAGCAGCAAAAGGGGGCACAGAGGAGCAAGAGTCTAGATCGCAGTTCTTGGACAGTGAGAAGTGCTTGTGGTCCTTCATGTGGGAGTAGGGGCTCTGGTTTCAATTTCAAGAAAGAGAAAAGCACAGGTAATAATAGCTGTAGAACAGCAGAGGGACTGGTCACAGGCCCAGGGCCAGGAGGAGTGCTAGCACTGGTGGCTAGGTGAATAAAGTTGCTACCTGGGTAAAGACCAGAACACAGAGCAGAAGAAGAGTGACCACTCCTTCTCCTTAAATCATGCCACCTTAGAAGCACTGAAAACCTACAGACCCACCGAACTAGCTCTGAAAATAGTAGCCAGCAAAGACTAAAGCTGGAGAAAATAACCCCTTTAACCCAGGAGCAGAGCCAAACTTTAACTAAAGTTGAAAGTCAAGAAATAAACTGAAAAAATGAGCAAACAAAAAAAGGACCAGACCATAAGAAGTTGCTATGGTGACAGGGTCTTCAAGACATAAACCCAAAAAAAGAAAACTATGTCAAATCAGCTATAAGCAAAACCTGAAAGAAAAACATAAATAGGTAACAGGCTGGGAAAGAATTCCTGAAAGAGTTCAAAAAGGAATTTAAATATTAAATAAGAGAAGCAGAGGAAAAACTGGGAAAAGAAATTAAAATGAAGAAAATTGTGAAATAAGAATCAACAGTTTGGTAAAAGAAGCACAATAATCCACTAAAGAGAACACCTTACAAAGCAGAAGTGGCAAAATGTAAAACAAGAAAAGCTCACTGAAAAAAAAATTCCTTAAAATTAAAATTGAGCAAGTGGAAGTTAATATATCCACAAGGAAAACTGCCTTGATATCCTAGAACCACAGGGTAAAATAGAAACTGAAAGAATCTACCGATAAACTCCTAAAAAAGACCTCAAAATGAAAACTCCCAGGAATAGTATAATCAAATCCCACAGCTCCCAGGTCAAAGACAATATATTGCAAGCTGCAAAAAAGAAACAATTTAAATAACATGGAGCCACAGTCAAGATCCCACAATATTTAACAGTTTCTGCATTAAAAGATGGGAAGGCTGTGATGTGATATTACAGAAGGGAAATGAAATAGGATAACAACCAAGAATAATCAGTTCAGAAAAACTGAGTATAATCCTTTTGAGAAAAAGTGGATATTTAATGAAAAAGAGGACTTCCAAGCATTTGTGATAAAAAGACCAGAACTGAAGAGAAAATTTCACTTTGAAATATAAAACTCTAGAGAAGCATAAAAAATAAACAGGAAAGAGAAATCATAACAGAACCAATAGGGTTAAACGGTTTCCATTCCTACACTGGAAAATGATCATTAAAACTCCTAAGAATTTTATCATGATTAAGGTAGTTAGGAGTAGACATAGACAGAGGGCATCAGGCTGAGTTGACTAAGATGGGATAACTTTAAAAATATAAAATTAAGGGAAGAAAAAAAGGGATGCACTGGGGAAAGGGGGACATGAGAGGAAGAGCAGAAGAATTATCTCACACAAAAGATGCACAAAAACAAGCTTTTACAATGGAGGGGGGCAGACTGGGGGTGGGGGTGGCTGTCAATGCTTGAACCTTACTTTCACTGGAATTGGCTCAGACAGGGAAAAACATACACACTCAGTGAGTATGGAAAAATATCTTACCTTACAGAGCAGTATGAGGATAAGAGAAAGGGAGTGGAGTAGATAGAAGGGAAAAGGGATAAAGAGATGCAGTAGTCAGAAGCAAAACAGACTTTTAACAATGGACAGGGTAAAAATGGAGGAAAAAAAGATAAAGAGGGTGAAAACAGAATGGAGGGAAATGCATAATTAAGAATCTAACTGTGAATGTGAATGGAATGAGCTAGCCCACAAAACACAATCAGATACCAGAATGGATTAACAACTAGAATCCAACAAAATGTTGTTTACAAGAGACACACACAGAGTAAAAATGAGGGACTAGAGCAAAAGCTATTGTGCTTCAACTGAGATTCAAAAAAAAAAGCAAGAATAGCAATCGGTCTCAGACAAAGCAAAAGCAAAAACAGATCTAATTAAGAGATAAGGAAGGAAATTACATTTTGCTATAAGGTACCATAGACAATGAAGTAATATCAATACTAAACATATACACATGCACGAAATGGTATAGCATCCAAATTCTTAAAGGAACAGTTAAATGAGTTATAGGAGGAAATACACAGTTAAACTGTATTAATAGAGAACCTCAACCTGAGAAAATTCTGAGAACTAGGTAAATCTAACAAAAAAAAAAAGAAAAATTTAAGAGATGAATAGAATTTTAGAAAAGTCAGAGATGATAGAATTCTGGAAGAAGATTAAATGGAATTAGAAAGGAGCATACATGCATCTTTATCAGTTGTACATAGCACCTTCACAAAAACTGACCACGTGTTAAGGTATAAAAATCTCAGAACCAAATGCAGAAAAGCAGAAACATTAAGTGCATCCCTTTAAGACCACAATAATTTAAAATATTTTATTTCCCCCTTATTACATATAAAAATAATTGTTAACATTTGTTTTTTTTTTCTTTAAGTTTTGAGTCCAAAACACTATCCCTCTATCCCTCACTCCCTTCCCTTCGGTAAGTAATGGTAAGCAATCTGATGTAGATTATACATGTTCAACCATGTAAAACATTTCCATATTAGTCATATGTAAAAGAAGGATGGGAAGGAAGGAAGGAAAGAAAGAAGGAAGGACAGCAGGAAGGAAAGAAGGAAGGCAGAAAAGAAGGAGAGGAGACAGAAAGGAGGGAAGAAGTGAAGAAAGGAAGCAGAAAATGATGTGCTTCAGTTTGTGTTCAGGCAACATCAGTTTTTTTCTCTGAATGTGGATAATATTTTTCATCATTAGTCCTTTGGGATTGCCTTCAATCATTCTATTGCTGAAAATAGCTAAGTCTTTAAAAGTTCTTTATCACACAATATTGCAGTTACTTATACAATGTTCTCCTGGTTCTGCTCACTTCACTTTGAATCACTTCATGTAAATCTTTGCACGTTTTCCTGAAATCATCCTGCCTGTCATTTCTTATACCACAATCACATTCCATTACAATCACGTGCCACAACTTATTCAACCATTCCCCAACTGATGAGCACCTCCTCAATTTCTAATTTTTAGCCACTACAGAATACAAATAGATGTTTTTGTACAAATAGATTTTTCCCCCTTTTAAAAAAAAGCTCTTTTGGATATAGACCTAGCAGTGATATGACTAGATCAAAGGGCATGCACAATTTGATTGCCCTTCGGCCACAGTTCCAAATTGTTTTTCAGAATGACTGGATCAGTTTACAACTCCAACAATAGTGCATTAGTGTCCCAGTTTTTCCAGTTTCTTAAACATTTATTATTTTCCTTTTCTGTCATATTATGCAATCTGATAGGTGTGAGATGGTACCTCTGAGTTGTTTTAATTTGCATTTCTCCAATCAAAAGTGATTTAGAGCACATTTTCATAAAAGGTAGTTTTGATTTCTTTATCTGAAAACTGCCTGTTCATCTCCTTTGACCATTTGTCACTTGGGGAATGACATATTCTTATAAATTTAACTCAGTTCTTTATATATTTGAGAAATGAGGTTTTTATCAGAGAAACTTCCTATAAATTTTTTTTCCTATTTTCTGCTTTCCTTCTAATTGTTGCTGAATTGGTTTTCTCTGAAAAAAACTTGTGAATACTACGTAATCAAAATTATCCATTTAACATTTCATACTGCTTTTTATATATTGCTTGGTCCAAAATTCTTCCCTTATTCACAGATCTGATAAATTATTTCACAATCACCTAATTTGTTTATGGTATCACCCTTTATGTCTAAATTATGTACCCATTCTGACCTTATCTTGGGATGCAACATGAGATATTGGTCTATACCTAGTTTCTACCATACTGTATTCAAGCTTTCCCAGCAATATTTGTCAAATAAAAAGTTTTTGTCCCAGAAGCTTAGATCTTTGGGCTTATCAAACACTAGATTACTATGGCAATTTACTATGATGTACTGTGTAAATAACCTATTCCACTGATCTACCACTCTATTTTTTAGCCAGCACCAGATTCTTTTGACGATTACTACTTTGAGATATGGTAGAGTTAAGTCACCTTCTTTCATACTTTTCCTCCCACTGATTCCCTTGATATTTTTGATCTTTTGTTCTTCCAGATAAATTTATTATTATTATTTAGATCTATAAAATAATTCTTTGATAGTCTGATCAGTATGACACTGAATAAGTAGATCAATTTTGGTTGAATTGTCCTTGTTATTATATTGGCTCAGCTTACTTACAAGCAATTAATATTTTTCTTACTGTTCAAATCTGACTTTGTGTGAAAAGTATTTTATAATTGTGTTCATATACTTCCTAGGTTTATCTTCACAGGCAGACTCCCAAGAATTTTATATTGTCTACAATTATCTTAAATGGACTTTTCGTATTTCTTGCTGCTGGACTTTGTTAATAATATATAGACATCATGATAATTTATATGGGTTTATTTTGTATCCTGCAACTTTGTTAAAGTTGTTAATTATTTCAACTTATTTTTTAGTTGAGTCTCTAGGACACTCTACATATACCATCTTGTCATCTATAAAAAAATGATAGTTTTATTGCCTCATTGCCTATGCTAATTCCTTCAATTTCTTTTTCTTCTCTTATTGCTATAGATAGCATTCCTAGTACAATATTGAAGAGTTGTGGTGATAATGGCCATCTCTGCTTCATCCTTAAATGTATTGGAAAGGCTTCCAGCTTATCCCAATTACAGAAAATGCTTGCTAATGGTTTTAGATAAATATTATCACTGTAAACAAAGCTCTATTTATTCCTAAGCTCTCTATTGTTTTTAGTAGGAATAGGTGTTGTATCTTCTCAAAGGCTTTTTCTGCATCTCTTGAGATAATCATATGATTTCTGTTGGTTTTGTTATTAATATGATTGATTATGCTAATAGTTTTCCTAATATAAAAGCAGACCTGCATTTCTGGGAAAAATCCCACTTGACTATAATGTATTATCATTGTGATGTATTGTTGAAATCTCTTTGCCAGCATTTCATTTAAAATTTTTGCATTATTATTTATTAGGGAAATTAGTCTAAGGTTTTCTTTCTCTGTTTTAATTCTTCCTCATTTAGGTATCAATATCATATTTGTGTCATAAAGGTAATCTGGTAGGACTCCTTATTTGTCTGTTTTTTCAAGTAGTTTATACAGTATTGGCATTATTTGTTCCTTAAATATTTGGCCAAATTCACTTGTGAACCTGTCTGGCCCTAAGAACTTTTTCTTAGGGAGTTCACTGATGGTTTGTGTAATTTCTTTTTCTAAGATGGGATTATTTAAGTATTCTATTTCCTCTTCTTTTAATCTGGACAATTTATGTTTTTGCAAATATCCATTCATTTCATTTAGATTGTCAGATCTACTGGACTATAACTGGGCAAAATAGCTCCTAATGATTGCTTTAATTTCCTCTTCATCGCCACTTTCATTTTTCATACTGGTAATTTAGTTTTCTGTTTTAAAAATCAAATTAATCAATGATTTATCTATTTTATTGTAGTTGTTTTTTTCCCATAAAACCAGCATCTAGTTGGACTGATTAGTTTAATGGTTTTCTTATTTTCAATCTTATTAATCTGACCACTGATTTTCAGGATTTCCAATTCAGTTTTTAATTGGGGATTTTTAATTTGTTCTTTTTTCTACTCCTTTTTAGTTGCATACTCAATTCATTGATCTGCTCTTTCACCTATCCAATTGGCTAATATCACAGAAGAAGAAAATAACAAATGTTGTAGGGGATGTGAAAAAATTAGGACACTAATGCACTCAGTGGAGTTGTGAACTGATCCAACTGTTACGGAACAATTTAGAACTATGCCCAAAGGGCTATAAAACTGTGCATACCCTTTGACTCAGTAATACCACTACTAGATCTTATCCAAAAAAGATTTAAAAAAAGAAAAAGGAAAAGGTCCTCTATTTATAGCAACTCTTTTTGTGGTGGCAAAGAATTGGAAATTGAGGGGATGCCCATCAACTGGGAATGGCTGAACAAGATGTGGCATATAATTATGATGGAATACTACTGTGCTATATGATGAGAAGGACGCTTTCAGAAAAAAGGGAAGATTTCAATGATCTGAGGCAAAGTGAAATGAGCACAACCAGGAGAACACTGTACACAGTAACAGCAATATTGTATGATGACCAAATGGAACAACTTAGCTATTCTCAGCAACACAACGATCCAAAACAATTTTGAAGGACTTATGATGAAAAATGCTATGCACCTACAGAGAAGGAACTGATGGAGTACAAATGCAGATTGAAGTACACTTTCAAAAAACTTTCTTTATTATTCTTATTTTTTTGGTTTGTTTTTTTTTGCAACATGACTAATATGGAAATGTGTTTTGCATGACTTCATGTATAAGCTATATCAAATTGTTTGTCTTCTCAAGAAACGGTGAGGGGAGAGAGGGAGAAATTTTGGAACTCAAAATTTTTAAAAAATGAGTTTTAGGGGCAGCTAGGTGGCACAGTGGATAGAGCACAGGTCCTGGAGTCAGGAGGACCTGAGTTCAAATCTTGCCTCAGACATATAACACTTCCTAGCTGTGTGACTCTGGGCAAGTCACTTAACCCCAATTGCCTCGCCAAAAAAAAAAAAAAGAATTTAAAAAATTTTAGTTTACATGTAATTGAGAAATAAATAAAAATTACATGAAAAAATTAAAAATAACTATATGAAGATTAGTTGAAGGAAATGAGAATATTTTGCCTGGAAAAGACCTAAGAAGGTAAAGACTTAAGAAAGATGGAATAATAATTTTCAGATAGCTGAAGGGTTGTCCTTTCACCTTCTTCATTTCTACACAGCCCCAGATTCAGGTCTGACATAAGGAAAAACTCCCTAACAATTAGAACTATTCAGAAATACAATGTGCTGCAGGACAAATGGTGATGTATTAGTATACATGAAGTATAACATTGCTAAACAGAGCACAAAGACTAAAAAACCCACATGAACCTAGAACAGTAATTCCCCAATACTTGTGCAATTAGAGCTAATAAATGGCTAGAAACCCTCCATAAATAGCTAATAAATGGCCACTCAATGTTTTCTTGAAAATCTTAAATGGTAGGGATTTCATGACTTTTTAAAAATTAAAGCTCTCCAAAAGTGTGAAGTTTTCCCTTATGTCAAACCTAAATGGGTATCTATCTCCACAGCTTCTTCAGATTGTTTCTATTTCAGCCCTTTTAAGCTAAACAGAGGTATAATCATCTATCAAGCAATAACCCTTCAACTACTCAAAGATCACCTCCATACTACCTTTAAATCTCACCACTGGCAAGTAAAACATGCCCAGTTCTTTCAGTTTATCTTCACATGGCAAGCAATTGAGAATCCTTAACATGGTTTACAGCTCAGCAATTCCCTTCTTAAAATCTAGCAACCAAATCTGAGCATAGCTCTTTAAATATGGTTTAATCATGCTTTTCCTACAGAAAGCTCTTTTTGGAAGCTAAGAGGAGGCACCACAAAAGAGTAAAGATGGAGTCAGGATGATCTGGCTTCATTTTGTGCCTCTGACTTTTTCTAGTTATGATCATGGGCAAGTGAATTAGCTTTTCAGAATATCAGTTCCTTCATCTGTAAAATAAGGAGGTTGGATCAGAAAACATATAAGATTCCTTCTATCTCTAAATCTATGATACAATAATCCTGTGATAACCTTGGGTATCATTTCACACTGTTGACTCATATGATTCATATTCCATTAAAAGTCATAAACCTTGAGGGAAAGAACTATCTTTTGCCTCTTTTTGTATTCCCAGCACTGTACAGGCACTTAGTAAAAGTTTTTGATCTTTTTGAGATAAAACACTGTGTGGCCACTTTATATCCCACCTTATACTTAGGAAAGTAATTTTTTAAAATTCAAGTATAAGATGTTAAATTTATCTCTACTATATTTCATCATTTTATCTTATAAGATTCAGTCTGATGTTCTGCTATATCAAAATCTTTTTGAACCCTGCCATTCAATATGTTAAGCTACCCCAGACAAATCTGTGTCACTCCAACTATATTATAAAGAAGCAATCCTCAAAACCATTTCATATTCATTTCTAAAAAAATTTACAAGATAAGGAAGAATCAGAAAAAATGGACATCAATAACACATAATCGATAAACTACAAAACACAATAAATACAAAATAGAATGGAATATCAGATACCATAAAAATAACAGAAAGGAAACCAATCATATGCCTTTCATAGTCATGGGTAGATGAATTATTTATTCACCAAGGGATAGAGGAAATTTAAAAAGCAAAAACAGATTATTTTAATTACAAGAAATTCTAAGGTTCTTGAACAAACAAAATTAAGATATTTAAGATTAGAGGGAAGAGGCTGTCTGAGAAAAAAATTTTGTATCAAATATCTCTTCTAAGTTTTCCATATCAACTAATCAACCAGAATCTAAATGGGATGCCTTAGATTACTTACTACCTTTAGACATTTGGGAAATGGCTAAAGAACATGACTAATGAAATATTATTGCACCACAAAAAAAAAATGACAAGATGATTTTAGAGGATGCTGGACTGCATGAATTTATGAAGAGTAAATTGAGAAGAAACAAGAGAGCAATATGTACAAAGACAACAACATTGTATAAATAGTAACTCTGATTAACTCTGAACGACGTAACAACTCTGATTAAAGTAATGACTATAGCAGTTTAACCATGCAGTGGCCATTTAGAGTGACTATAGATGGGAATTACTCTTTAGTTGGCACTAATCACCAAAAATTTGGCAAGAGTGCCTAGCAAGAAAGAAATATCCCATTATGTGCTAGCCTCACAAACTAAAAGATATTTAGCTCTGAAACACTACTATATACAGCCACCCAAAATTCAAATGTAAGAAAGAGCCAGAAAACATACATAATTCTGTAAGTAGACATATTGTAACTCTCCTGAGCCCAGAGAAAAGATCCAGTTTTAAATGAATAGCAATAGTCACTTAAAATGTATTTTACATACCTGTGTGTGCATGTGTATGTGTGTGGATAAATACCTAAGAAAATTCTAATTTCTGACAAGCCCAGAACTGACAGAAGACTATAGTACCCAAAACTGATAAAAGTATGGATGTAGAAGTTAAGTTCCTCTAGAGGAGGAATTTTTTTCATTTTTGTCTTTGTATCCCCAGCACCTACAACAGTTTCTGGCACACAGAAGCCTTAATAAATGCTTGTTTGTTGGTTGACTGCTTGATTGCAGTATATGTAATGCAATAATGACTCTCCAAAAGATATCGATCCTCATCCAATGGAGTATAAGATAAAAGGGAGCATTTGGAATCAACACATGTTCCCTCTTAATTGTGTAAACTTTAAATGGCTCTCACAAAGAATCTGTGTTTTTCTCCCAAACTAACCTGGAAACCTGTCCTAAGATCCTTGGCCAGGGCCCTACATAGTATCAGTGTCCCTTTGCAGGTTAGAGAACAAGAACAAAAAGGGAAAGCTTCTCCAGTGAGGTCAGGTAGCATATCTGTGGTGGACAAAAGCAAGTTTATCTGCTCTCCACAGACTACACTCTCCTCCCAATCACAGTGGGATGAACAGGGGGCAGGTTTCTTTTCCTCATAATCTGACTAATAGAGTTTTTAGTAGAATGAAAGATTCTGTTTTCTGAAGAGAGAAACTCTTGTCTGCAATACCCTGACAATCCCAATAAGGAGGATCTTCCCTTCCATCTTGGAAGTTGAAGTGGTTAGGATAACACCAGAAAAATTTCAAAGTGGGCAAAGATTGTCTTTAAGTGCTTTATGAACTCCTTTTTCTCTGATGGTCTTAAGACTCCTGATATTTAGAAATACCTTCATGATATCCTCTATTTAAAAAGAGGCAAAAGACCTGCCACGTGAAATTGTTAGAAACTCCAAAAGTACTAGCATTCTAATCTTCCCCAGCAGTGCAGCTGAAGTCAGCTATGTGAGAGTTTCTCATTTGGACATTCTAAGGTGTGAGTCCCAAAAGTATATAGATTTTTTAAAAAGAGATGAACAATTATGGAATTTCAGAATAGGTTAAAAAAAAAAACAAGGAAGGGGGGATCTATATTAAGACAATAGACCCCTTCCAGCACCTTACAGAGAATCATTTAGTCACTTAGCAACACCCCACACCCCAGGGGATGAAGACACAGGGTCCTCAGGGACTCTTCTTCCTCTTTCCCTTCCCCTCCCTGGCTCAACAAACCTAGCAATGCTCTTCAAAACTCAGGGACTGGTAGGTTCTTTTATTCTTTGAAGGCTCAGACAGTCACAAAGGGGCCTTGGCTTTAAGTTGCTGATTCCCCCAGGCAACTGCCTGGAATAAAGTCTGGACTCTGGCAAAGCCATAACTTCTACCAACCCTATTATGGATGATCCTGACTTAACTAGGAATTGGGCCTCTTGCAAGATGGAACTGGATTGAAGAAAGACTATTAACTTAGCTGATACCTCTCTAAGCAACTAATTGAACTCTCTATATCTCTCTCCCTGTCTCTCAACATCATAGTTTAACATTCATATTAGCATGACCATCTATCTGCTTATAATTTAGGAAATAAAAAGGATTTCTTATTATAAGGATAAAAATACACACGTTATTTTGGAAATCAACTAAGTGCTTTCTAAACAGTCTGTAAATCTTAACAGCTCCTGAGTCATGGTGAAACTACTTCTTTTTATAAATTTTCCTTTATCTATTCCCACTCAACCTTGCCCTCAGGAATGTAACCAAAAGAGCAAAGAACAAACAATAGTCAATATAAAATACAAGTATCAAATCTGATTCGATGGTTCAGTTTGGGGGGGAAAAAGTAGAATACAACCAATACATTCTCACAGCATGTTATACCTTTTATTCTACTTTTTAAAAAACTTTTTACGCTACTCACAATTACATTTCATGAACGATGCCATTTCTGAATTACTCTGGGGTACTAGTAGTAGATCAGAAATCATTTCTATCTCTTTCATACAGATTAAAAGTGGAAAAAAACAGAATAATGACATTTATTTTATTTTCCAAATACAGTGAAAGTGCCAATCTGCATTAACATGAGAGAGTTTCCTCACCCTGGAGGTCCCATTGCCAATTAAATTGTAGGTCCAGTCCCTAACCCTAAAATTATTAAAAAGAGCAAAAAATATTAATTATGGAGTGATGAGATAACAAAAACAAAACTGATGACTAACACAGATAAAAAAGAGAATTTTTCTGTTGTGTCAGTATTTAAAATTTTTCTTTAAATGCTCCCAAAATTACAAATATAATACAGATGAAGTAAAGATAATAATAACAAAGTTTTATTGCCTGATAAAGCCAGTACCACGTTCCTAATTTTGTCTTCCAAAAAGTAATATAAAAGCACACTAAGAAATTTTACCTTCAACTTAAAGACATTAAATCTATCAATATGTAAGCAATGTTCAATTAACCTTTGACACAGCTGACTAAGAATACATAGTTAAATGGATAACTTTACAAATCTGCTGATATTTCAGCAGAAAGGACCATAATGTTTTAATGCATTTGGGCAGGACTGATCAGTACATCTGTAGATCAAAATACCTGATAGCAAACAAGCTACTTTGAGGGCATAAATTACAACATAAAGAAGGTAACAGTGTCTGGCCTTGAATATAGGTATGACATAGTTATCACAGTCAGAATTGGAAGGCACATGTGAGCCAAGTTTAATTTAGTCCTGGACAGGAAGTCACTATTACTGTCTAGATTCAACTCTGGCACTGGCTAGTGCCCAGTTAATGTCTGAAGTTTTCTCCTTAATAAAATGAGAATGGATTTAACAATCCAAGGTCTTTTGCAGAATTAAATATTGGAAATTATTCTATTACCATACACGGTAAGAAAACACTGCAACATGCTCCTGAAATTGCTCATATTATAAGCAATATAATAATGAGTGGATGAAAGTGATTGAAAAAGTAGTGGCAGCAAGATACCTAAATAGCTGTTGTTTAGAAAACTGAAATGGAAGGCTAGAAAAACCCTTAAAGACTACATCAAAAAAGCTCCAAACAGCACTCTATAACTGTGAATAGCTTTGAAAGAGCAGCTGCAATTTGGAACACAGAAATATAAAACTGGGTGGTTCTTTTAAGCAAATTGTGAATTTGACAGTATCAAATAGTTACAGACTCCACAAATGAGCAATAGATCATAATTATGAAATAGTTTTGATAAGGACAGAGGGTAAAAAAATATATATATTGATTAGCTTTTTCAGCCATACCTATATACACAAGGTGATTGCAGTCACAATCAATAACATGATTGTATAATACAAAGATTTTTTAAAAAGTGAAAACTCTAGAAATATTACTATTAGGCTTTTAAAAAATAAAACATTATGAAATAAAATATCCCAGTTTTGCCAATGAGATGAGATATTGGCTATACACACGCAAAAAAGGTGTTTTTAGAGTATATGTTTCAATATAGCAAACTCTTATAAAGTTTTTTTTTAATTTTTATTGATATGGGTTTTTTTTTACTTTACATTTACAAATTGTTCCACTCCAAAAAGGTCTCTTGTAACAAAATAAAATACTTCAAACTAACAATATAGTGATATCATCTAAAATTAATGCAATATTCTATATCTAAAACACCTCTCCAATCTCTATTTAAAAAAAAAGTTTTAGAATAAACCAAAATTCGTTTACTTTCGTTCCCACCACGCTGAGAAAAAAAAAGAAAAAGAAAATTCCTTGTAACAAATATGTATACTCGGGCCAAAGAAATTCCTCGTTGACAATATACATAAATATGTTTCGTTCTCCACCCTAAATCTATCACTTAACTAGAATATTATACAAACTGAGGCTCTCATTCCTCAATAGCAATGGAACATTCCATTAATAGTAAAAATTAGAAGATGATTAGGTAATTGGGGAGGGAAAATTCATTGCAGCCAATTTCCCTAAAAAAGG
The DNA here is from genome assembly GCF_900497805.2 of Vombatus ursinus. Classification (NCBI taxonomy): domain Eukaryota; kingdom Metazoa; phylum Chordata; class Mammalia; order Diprotodontia; family Vombatidae; genus Vombatus; species Vombatus ursinus. Next base: position 2,956,313 of record NW_020950082.1, read on the forward strand.
TCTCATATCCAAGATAAATAAAAATTCAAATACAGGAAAGTTCCCAAACAGATCAATGGTTAAAATATATGAAACAGGCAATTTTTAAAGGAAGAAATCCAAGTGATCAAAATTATAAAATGCTCTCAAAACTGAGAGAAATGTAAATTAAAGCAACTCTGAAGTTCCATTTCATACCAATCAACCTGACAAAGATAACAAAACAGAAAAGTAACAAATGTCAGAAGGGCTGTGGAAAAACAGGTACACTGATGCACCGATGGTAGAGCTATGCACTAGTCCAGTCATTCTGGAAAGCAGTTTAAAACTATGCCCAGAAAGTCACTAAACAGCATATATCATTTGACCTGGGTATAACACTATTAGGCCTAGGCCCCCAAAAGAAAGAAGAAAAGGATCTTTATGTACAAAATATTTATACCATCTATATTAAAATCTTTATCTTTTCATGGGAGCCAAAAACTGGAAAGTAATTGAGCAATGGTTAGACAGTTTGTAGTATATGAATATAAAAGATTTGTGGTATAAGAAATTATGAAATGTACGATTTCAGAGGAAAGTGAGAAGACCTCTATCAATTGATACAGAGGAAAATAAACAAAAATTGAACAATTTATAAAGTAACATCATAGAGAAAAACAATTCTGAAAGATGTCACAACTTTTTGATCATTTCAGAGATGTTTATGTGTATAGGGATAAGTATATATGTACATAACTGTATATATGTGTTTTATATATGTATATATGTGTGTGCATATACATATATATGTACAACACATGTGTGCACATGTATATGTGTATGTGTGTGTGTGTATTTGTGTATGCGTAGAATTTTCCTTTAGTCAAGAGTTACTCAATAAGAACCCAGAGAGAGGTATTTGTTAAAGTTTGCAAAATGAAGCAACTTCTCCTTGTAGTGAAATGTCTTAAGGAGAAAAGACAGCGTTTTTAACGACATCTTTACATGATTACCTAAGAGAAAGTCACTGTCTAGAACACCCTCAGGTGATTGTCTTCAGCCAATGAAATGAAAAAAACTACTACATGCTTTTTTTGTAACCTATCTTTATTTTTAGCATTCATTTTTTTTAACCATTTTTATTTCAAGTTTTGAGTTCCAAAGTCAATCTCTCCTTTCCCACCTCTCACCCAAGATAGTAAGCAATCATACATGTGCAATTATGTAATACATTTCCACATTAGTCATTCTATATAAGAAGACTCATATAAAAGGAAAAAAATAGCATGCTGCAGTCTGTATTCAATCAATTTCAGTACCTCCTCCTGAGGCAGATAGTATGCTTCCTCATTGGTCCTTTAAGATTGCCTTGGATCACTGCGTTGTTGAGAATAGCTAAACCATTCACAATTCTTCATCGAACAAAATTGCTGTTACAAAGTTCTCTCGATTCTGCTAACTTCACTATGCATCAGTTCATGTAGGTTTTTATGAAATCATCCTGCTTGATATTTATTACAGCACAATCATATTTCATTACAATTACATACCACAGCTTGCTTAGCCAGCAGATGGGCATCCCTTTGATTTCCAATTCTTAGCCACCACATAAAGAGCTGCTATAAATATTTTTGTACAAATAAGTCCTGTCCCCGTTTTGGGGGTATATCTTTGGGATATGGACATAGCAGTGGTATTGCTGGCTCAAAGAGTAGGCACGGTCTTACAGCCCTTTGGCATAGTTCCAAATTGCTCTTCAGAATCGCTGGATCAGTTCATAACTCCACCAACAGTGTATTAGTGTCGCAGTTTTCCTACATCTCCTACAACATACAACATTTTCCTTTTGTGTCCTTTTGTGTCCTTATTAGCAGCTCTGATAGATGTGAGGTGGTACCTCAGAGTTGTTTTAATTTGTATTTCTCTGATCAATAATGATTTAGAGCATTTTTATATGACTATAGATAGCTTTGATTTCTTTGTCTGAAAACTGTTCATATCTTTTGACCATGTATTAAATGGGGAATTACTTGTATTTTAATAAAATTGACTCAGTTTATATTTGGAAAATGAGGCCTTTATCAGAGACACTTTTTGCAAAATCCCCCCCTCCCCAGTTTTCTACTTTCCTTATAATTTGGGTTGCACTGATTTTGTTTGTGCAAAAACTTTAATTTTATAAAATCAAAGTTATCTATTTTACAGTTTTTAACCCTCTCTATCTGCTTTGGTACTAAATTCTTCACTTATCCATAAACTATTCTATGCTCTCTTAATTTGCTTATGGTATCACCCTTTATGTGTAAATCATGTACCCATTTAGACCTTATCTTGGTATATGGTATGAGATGTTACTCTATACCTAGGTTCCTGCAACACTGTTCTCCAGCTTTCCCAGCAGTTTTTAATCAAATGATGAATTTTTGTTCCAAAAGCTTGGATCTTTGAGTTTATGATATACTAGATTTCTGTGGTCATTTACTATGACGTAATTTGTATGTAAACTATTCCACTGATCCGCCACTCTTTCTTAGCTAGCATCAGACTGTTTTGATAATTACCACTTTAAAATACAGTTTGAGATCTGGTACTGCTAGACTACCTTCTTTTGCATTTTTGCATCGATTTCCCTTGATATCCTTGAGCATTTGTTCTTCCAAATGAATTGTTATTATTTTTTCTAGCTCTATAAAACAATTTTTGATAGTTTGGTATGGCACTGAATAAAGAGATTAAGTTAGGTAGAACTGTCATTTTTATTATATTGGCTCAGCTTACTAATGAGAAATTAATATTTTTCCAATTCTTTAGATGTAACTTTGTGTGAGAAATGTTGAGTTCACATAATTCCTGGGTTTGTCTTGGCAGGCAGACTCCCACGTACTATATATTGTCTACAGTTATTTTAAATAGAATTTCTCTTTCTATCTCTTGCTGCTGGACTTTGTTGGAAATATATAGAAATGCTGATGATTTATGTAGGTTTACTTTGTATCCTGCAACTCTGCTGAAGTTGTTAATAATTTCAACTAGTTTTTTAGGTGATTCTCTGGGATTTTCTAACATCACATCATCTGCAAAAAATGATAGTTTTGTTTCCTCACTGCCTATTCTAATTCCTTCGATTTCTTTTTCACCTCTTATTGTTGTACCTAACATTTCTAGTACAATATTAAATAACAGAGGTGATCATGGGTATCCTTGCTTCACCCCTGATTGTATTGAGAAGGCTTCATGCTTATCTCCATTACAGATAATGCTTGCTAATGGTTTTATAGAAATATTGCTTATCATTTTAAGGTATCCATTTATTCCTATGCTCTCTAGTGTTTTTAATAGGATTGGGTACTGTATTTTCTCAAAGGCTTTTTCTGTATCTATTGAGATAATCATATTATTTCTGCTGGTTTTGTTATTGATATGGATGACTATGCTGATAATTTTCCTAATATTGAACCAGCTCTGCATTTCTAGTATAAATCTCACCTACTTATAGTGTATGATACTTGTGACATATTGCTGTAATTTGTTTGCTAGTGTTTGCTAGTATTTCAATTAATTCTCATTAGGGAAATTGGTCTATAATTTTCTTTCCCTTATTTTGCTCTTCCTGGTTTCGGTATCAGCACTATATTTGTGTCATAAAAGGAATTTGGCAGGACTCATTCTTCATCAACTTTTCCAAATAGTTTATATGGTATTGGGATTAACTGATCTTTAAATGTTTGGTAGAATTCACATGTGAATCCATCTGGTCCTGGGGATTTTTTCTTAGAAGTTCACTGATGGCTTGTTCAATCTCTTTTTCTAATATTGGGTTATTTGAGTATTTTATTTCTTCTTCTGTTAATCTGAGTAATTTATATTTGTGTAGCTATTTCTCAATTTCATTTAAATTGTCAAAAAAATCCCCAGGTCAAAATAGCTCCTAATAATTGTATTAATTTCCTCTTCATTGGTGGTGAGCTCACCCCTTTCATTTTTGATACCAGTAATTTGGTTTTCTTTTTTTCTTTTTTAAATCAAATTAACCAATGGTTAATCTCTTTTATTCTTTTTTTTTCTTTCATAAAACCAGCTTCTAATTTTATTTATTAGTTCCAGGGTTTTTTTTACTTTCAATTTTGTTAATCTCTTCTTTGATTTTCATTTGTTTAATTAGGGATTTTTAATTTGTTCTTTTTCTAGTTTTTTTTAGCTGTATGCCCAGTTTATTGCTCTGCTTTTTCTCTATTTTATTGGTTAAGCAAATAGAGACATACATTTTCCCCTAATTACCCCTTGGGTACTTCCCATTTGGCTGCATCCCAAAAATTTCGGTATGCTGTCTCATTGTTGTCATTTTCTTCAATGAAATCATGAATTGTTTTTATGATTTCTTCTTTGACTCACTTTTTTTTTAGGATGAGATTAATTTCCAATCGATTTTTAATCTCTTTCCATTGTCCATTATTGAATGTAATTTTTATTGCATTATGATCTGAAAAGGATGTGTTTACTATTTCTGCTTTTCTGCATTTGACTGTGAGATTTTTATGTCTTTCAATTTCTATTCTGCCCTCCAGTTCTAATATATCAGGGCAGTTTTATTTGATAATTTCTTGAAAAATGTTGTCCAGGTTTTTTTTTTTTAATTAATGGCTTTCACGTAGTCCAATAATTCTTATATTATCTCTCCTGTATCTATTTTCTAGGTCAGTTGTTTTTCCAATGAGAAATATCACATTTTCTTCTAGTTTTTTACTTTTTTTTACTTTGTTTTATCATATCTTGATGTCTCATAGAGTCATTAGTTTCCACTTGTTCAATTCTAATTTTGAAGTAATTATTTTCTTCAGTGAGCTTTTGTACTTCTTTTTCCATCTGGCCAATTTTATTTTTTAGAGAGTTATTTTCCTTGGTAAATTTTTGTATAGCTTTTCTCATGCTATTGACTCTTTTTTCATGATTCTCTTGCATCACTCTCTTTTCCCAATTTTTCTTCTACTTCTCTAATTTGCTTTTTAAAATCCTTTTTAAACTCTTCCAGGAATTCTTTTTGGGCCTGAGACTAGATTACATTTTTCATTGAGGCTTCACATGTAGCCAGTTTTGACACTATTGTCCTCTTCTAAGTTTATGCTTTGCTCCTCTCTAGCAGTATAATAACTTTCTAATTTAAATTTTTTTTATTTTTTTACTCATTTTTTTGCCTTTTTTTTTTTTTGTACTGTGGCTCTGGGTCTTACTGCTGACTTTCACTGGGCTTCAGGGCTTAGCTGCTTGCTTTCTTTAGAGGACAGACTTCCCTTCTGGATTTTACTTGAGTGGGGGGGTGTAAGGCTTCCCTGTGGGCCTCCCTAGGCGATGGGGTTTAGCTTCTGCCCTGCTGTAGGGGTGGGGCCCTGCTGCTGATTTGCTATGTAAATAGGATCTCTCTGCTGGTAAACTCCAGGGGCATGGTCTTGCCTTTGGCTAGCACTGGATTGGGGTTTCACTACTGGTCAGCAATGGGGTCAAGGCCTCACTAGTGGCTGGTGCTGGGGGCTTACTGGGGTGGGGTCTTGTTCCACTTCACAGACTGCTCACTTGCCTAGGGGACTGCTGGTTTGCAGGAGGGTGGGGCCTCACTGGCAGATTGCCCCAAGCTCAGAGCCTTGCTGCAAGCTCCCTGCTGTGAGGCTGGCTGCTGCTCCTTCTAGATCTGCTCTCCTCTCACCTCAATAGGATAAACCTTTCCTACCTAGCAGGTAAGTTGCTTCCCTGCTCCTAGATCAATTCAGAGGCAGTTTTCCAGTTGTTTGGAGGGAAATTTGGGAGGGCTTTAGAGGGTTCCTTCCTCACTCCACCATCTTGGCACCAGAACTGCTACATGCTTTTAAGAAAGAGAATGATTCAGATAAGAAAGGTCAAGTATATTTGGAATGTAAAGGAAGAGATATTTTTTTCATATAGAAGATTTGATATTTGAATGAAAAGAAATTTCAAGATAAAACTGATAAATCTAGCCTTACACTGAAAAATGTTTACTGAGAATTTTTTCTACCAATGCAATCAAATTTGGGCTAGATCCTGAATTGTAGTTCTTTTATTTGTGATGGCATTCTCTACCAAAATGTAACATTACGTCTTTAAATTCTAATATATTAAAAAAAATTAATGGAAGCACAAAACCAAAAAGAGATTCTAATAAACCATTTAGTTTCAGAGTATAGGAGGCCTAAAATATATAGGATTAGAGAATCGCAGAAAGAGACCTCCTTAGAAGTCACACATAATCTGGTAGAAAACTAGATTAACAGTTTCATATTTAAGTGAGAGATTATGTTAAAGTGTATCAGATCACAATGAAAAATATCTTATGAGAGAGTGAAATGATATGATAGGTATCGTAATTCATTATAGTAAGCTATTGCTAAAGTATAAAAGCTACAACTGAAGCATGCTACTATAAAACAAAAATTAACCAAAAGACTATGAAATGAAACTCAAAATAAGCCAGAAATATCCACTACAAACTACAAATGTAAAGAAGAAATTAACTTTTGCTTACATTTCCTCCATCCATTATATCAATGTAAAAGAGTTGCCACAATGAAGAGGTCAAAAGAGTCTAGATACCACCTTAGTCAGCAAACATGATATAATTGTCAAGGAGAAAGAAATGGCAGCTAAGGGCAAGAGAGATTTATGATAGAAACTAATTTGCAAAACACCATGAAGGAAGATAATTGAATATTAGAAGCATACATACAAAAAGCAGCAGATACTAACACAAGTCCAAAGAAAGCGTGGCATGAGAATCAACTAAGCTATATCATCCCAAGACCACGCAGATGAAACTGAAAACAGGTAACACTGAAGAGACATGTAAAGTTTACAGGCCTCCCAAAAATAAGAAAAATCAAAAAACCTGAATATCACGATATAAAAAATAATAAAACTGCCCAGAACTCCTGAACACAAAAATCAAAGCACCAACTAAAAGAATCCAGAGGTAACCTCCGGAAAAAAAAGCAAATAACAAAATCAAACAATGGGCAAACTCCAAGATGATTTAACAATTTAATTAAATTTAACAATTAAGAAAGATAAACAACAAATTCTGAAAATGACTAAGAAAAAATTTCAAATATAAAGGAAATGAACACAAGACTATTCTGTATCCAATGGAAACTTCAGATGGGATTGGAATAATGTATTCTGAACAGCAAAAGAATTGAAGACAAAATCCAAAAATGACATACCCTGCAAACCTGAGCTTAATCATAAATGGAAAAAGATGCAAATTCAATTATAGCAATTTGAGGCATTACTACCACCATCACCCCAAAAGTGTTAATAGAGTACTTGATTTGCAAACACCGCAAAAAGGAACACAAGAAATACATAAAACTAAAAGGAAAGCAAAAGTAATAAAATTAAATGTCCTATCTCAGAAAGTTAATACAAAGTAAAAACAAAAAAAAATAAAGACCTCTATAGATAGTGGGCCATATTTCCATCCCAAGATCACAAATTCAACCAAGAGGCAAGTGACCAGTATTCTTTCTGTAGAACCAGGCTGAGTGAGGACTGAAGAGACAAACCTTAGAGCAACACAGGGGTGCAGTACTATCCTGAAATAACTCTGGAGAGGGACCTTGGATTCACGTCCTAGGCAAAATACAGGGCCACAGACCTGTCACTGACACTGAGGAGAGAAGTCTAAGACTCATATCATGGGTGCAGGGTCTGTGGTGATGTCATTCTAACTCAAAGAGAGATTCTAAGAGCCAGAAACTAAGAACAAAGGCTATGGTGACTAACGATCAAATTTCATCCTGGAAGTTCCCTCAACTCCTACAGCCTTCTGATACACAATAATCTTGATCCTGGGAGCCCTTCTACCATTGTTGAGTTCCTCCAATAACCTCCATTTTGAAGAACACTTGAAGGCAGACATTCTTCATTCCTATGCAGGTTCAATTTCTGGCTCTTTGGACTTGGTCATCAAATATTGGGTTATCCCTCCCTAACCCACCCTGGTTGTTATCCTCCATTAAGCTCCTTGAGGGCACAAACTATTTCTTTTTGCTGATCTTTTTTATTTCCAAACATAACACAGAACGTGGCAAATGGTAAGCTATTAATATATAGGGACTAATTCATTGGAATTCGTCTAGATGAAAAAAAAAGCTCAAGGTAAATAGAAGGAAAAAGAATGGGGAAGGGAAGGGCTCTAAAATTACTGGTTCTCCAAATATACTATAAAAAGTAATCATCTAAATAATTTGGTATTGGTTAAAAAATAGAAAGGTCAATGACTAGAACAAATTAGGGATACAAAGCAGAGAAGCAAATAAAACTAGTGGCCAGAGTTCAATAAACTAAAAAAACCTAGTTCCTGAGGTAAAGAATCACAGCTTAGAAAAACTGAACAGCAGTTAGCCAGAAATTGGGTTTAAACTAATTTCTCAAGCAATCTACCAAAATAATTTCCAAATGGATGTATGAACTAAATATAAATGGTTGCTATCGCTTATATTTAGGGAAATTAGAGGACAAAGGAAGATATTACCTTTTAGATCAATGGACAGATTAAGAGATCATGATCATATTAGAGAAAAGAAGACCACAGGAAATAAAGAGAACTATTCTAATTATATATAATTTGCACAAATCCACAATAATCACCAAAAAGAACATACTGAAAATTAGAGAAATGGATAAAATGGAAATTAACAAAAACACAGGAATGATAAGTAAAACTAAAAGCTGGTTCTTTAAGAATATGAACAGAATTGATAGACCTTTAGCCAAACTGATTAAAAAGGAAGAAAATCAACAAAACTGCAAACAATATATATAAACAAAGCAGAAGAAATAAAAAGAATTATTAGTACATTCTATAGGCAGTTATATGTTAGCAAAACTGAGAATACAAATTAGATTACCTTTAAAAATGCAAAATAACTATACTAACAGAAGATCAAGCAGAAATCTAAAATAATGGAGTCTAAAAAAATTATTTAAAAGTCACTTAACTTCTAAGTGATCTAGGTCACAGAACAAGATGAAAATGTAGTTGGAAATGTTTAACAAAGTAAATTAAAACACAATAAAACATAGCTAATGTTAATTTTTAGTTTTTTTATAAGTCAATATGCTACCTGGATTTTTTTCTATTTGAGTTTGATATAACTAATCTAATGCTTTAAACTATAAATTACAAAGAAGATGCCAACTTGTATTGATTTAATCTCATCCAGGAGTTTCCTATACTCATAATGGAATCACAGTTTCAGTTCTATACACACACACACACACACACACATACACACAAGCACATATGTATATATGCACAAATATATACATAAATATATTCACATATAGACACATACATATATATATACATGAACATATCAATAAATCTATGTATGTATATACCACCTGTCTAGAAAATGTATGTGTATATATATACAACTTATACACACATGTGTATGTGTGTATATATGTATACATATATATGTAAAAAAAACACGCACATGTTTATATATACACGTGCTAACTGTAAAATAACTACCAAAGGAAAAAATTCCTAGTCCTGATGGATTTTCCTAAGAATTCCATCAAACTTTTAAAGAACAATTAATACCAGCACTACAAAATTTATTCTCAAAAATTGAGAAAGCACTCATCTAGGACAATGTCCTAAAACCCTAACAAGGGTAAGATAAAGAAAATAGAGATGAATATTATTATTGATTCAACAATTTTAAACAAAATCCTCTCAAATAGAATATAGTAATTTATTCAAATAATTATTCATCAGGATCAAACTGGTTTTATGCCAAGAATACAAGAATGGGGTAACAGGAAAAAAATTAACATAATCAAGCACATAAAAACAACCAAAACCACACAATTATCTCAAAGGATACAGAAAAACCTTTGACAAAGTTCAATATTCATGTATGTTTTGAACACACACACACACTCTCTCTCTCTCTCTCTCTCTCTCTCTCTCCCCAAAGTATAGGCAGAGAGGGAACTTCTTTCATGTCATAAAAAGTATCCATCTAAAACCAAAAGCATGCATCATATGCAATGGACATATACTAGATTAGAAGCTTTCCCAACAAAAACGGGACTAAAGCAAGGATGTTTAATATTTCATATATTTCCACAGATGCTCACAATAGAAATAAAAAAAGACAAAGAAATTAAAGGTATAAAGTTAGTCAAACAGGAAATACAACTTTCCCTATTTCCTGATGAAGAATGCCAGTCTTGGGGGTGCTGCCTATTCAAGGTTCTTGTACCTATCTGTCCAATGGTAGCAGCTAGTTAGCAAGTGTTTCTGGGAGTTACGAGAGAGGTTGGCCCCTTCTTCATAATTATTTCTCCTCTCAAAGATGGCTGAAAGGGCTTGGCTAGAAAGAGGTCGGATGGTTCGGGGAACAAAGATCCAAAGCACTCAGATTCAGGGTCCTGAGTTGTAACATCATCTAATAAAACTGGAAATAACTCTGGCAAAAACATTGCCTGATCACATCTTATACCACATTCTGCAATAAACTCAAAATGGATACTTGACCTGAATATTAAAGATCATACCTATGAGACTGGACCTAGCTGACAAAAGTGATTTCATGTTTGATCATTGGTTGACTTGCCTATATCCAGAAAGTTCTTATGTACCCAACAGTTGGCTTGGTCAGGTACACTGAGGGTTAGGAATGCAAGGTTAACAAATTATCAGCTTAACAAATTTAACCTAATCTAGGTGTGTAAGGGGAACAAACTTTACTAATCATCATGCCTTTGTGGCTGATAATGAGGTTGCAGTCCAGACCACCCACTAACTGACTGTTCTCAAGGTCCCCTCCTACT